>NW_026962801.1:5000-29153 GCF_032445375.1 Bacillus rossius redtenbacheri
TCAGGCAATATTAGGGGGGTTAGGTTAGGTTAGGTTAGGTTAGGTTAGGTTAGGTTAGGTTAGGTTAGGTCAAGTCATTGTATTTAATAATTTTTAAATTTTTTTTACTCTCAGGCAAGGTTAGGTTAGGTTAGGTTAGGTTAGGTAAGGTTAGGTTAGGTTAGGTTAGGTTAGGTTAGGTTAGGTTAGGTTAGGTTAGGTTAGGTTAGGTTAGGTTAGGTTAGGTTAGGTTAGGTTAGGTTAGGTTAGGTTAGGTTAGGTTAGGTTAGGTTAGGTTAGGTAGGTTAGGTTAGGTTAGGTTAGGTTAGGTTAGGTTAGGTTAGATTAGGTTAGGTTAGGTTAGGTTAGGTTAGGTTAGGTTAGGTTAGGTTAGGTTAGGTCAGGTCATTGTATTTAATAATTTTTAAATTTTTTTACTCTCAGGCAAGGTTAGGTTAGGTTAGGTTAGGTTAGGTAAGGTTAGGTTAGGTTAGGTTAGGTTAGGTTAGGTTAGGTCAGGTCATTGTATTTAATAATTTTTAAATTTTTTTTACTCTCAGGCAAGGTTAGGTTAGGTTAGGTTAGGTTAGGTAAGGTTAGGTTAGGTTAGGTTAGGTTAGGTTAGGTTAGGTTAGGTTAGGTTAGGTTAGGTTAGGTTAGGTTAGGTTAGGTTAGGTTAGGTTAGGTTAGGTTAGGTTAGGTTAGGTTAGGTTAGGTTAGGTTAGGTTAGGTTAGGTTAGGTTAGGTTAGGTTAGGTTAGGTTAGGTTAGGTTAGGTTAGGTTATGTTAGGTTAGGTTAGGTTAGGTTAGGTTAGGTTAGGTAAGGTCATTGTATTTAATTATTTAAAAAAATTTCCCCTCTCAGGCAATATTAGGTTAGGTTAGGTTAGGTTAGGTTAGGTTAGGTTAGGTTAGGTCAGGTCATTGTATTTAATAATTTTTAAATTTTTTTTTACTTTTAGGCAAGGTTAGGTTAAGTTAGGTAAGGTTAGGTCATTGTATTTGATTATTTAAAAAAAATTCCCCTCTCAGGCAATATTAGGTTAGGTTAGGTTAGGTTAGGTTAGGTTAGGTTAGGTTAGGTTAGGTTAGGTTAGGTTAGGTTAGGTTAGGTTAGGTTAGGTTAGGTTAGGTTAGGTTAGGTTAGGTTAGGTTAGGTTAGGTTAGGTTAGGTTAGGTTAGGTTAGGTTAGGTTAGGTTAAGTTAGGTTAGGTTAGGTTAGGTTAGGTTAGGTTAGGTTAGGTTAGGTTAGTTTAGGTTAGGTTAGGTTAGGTTAGGTTAGGTTAGGTTAGGTTAGGTTAGGTTAGGTTAGGTTAGGTTAGGTTAGGGTTAAGTTAAGGTTAGGTTAGGTTAGGTTAGGTTAGGTTAGGTTAGTTAGGTAGGTTAGGTTAGGTTAGGTTAGGTTAGGTTAGGTTAGGTTAGGTTAGGTTAGGTTAGGTAAGTTAGGTTAGGTAAGGTCATTGTATTTAATTAATTAAAAATTTCCCCTCTCAGGCAATATAGGTTAGGTTAGGTTAGGTTAGGTTAGGTTAGGTTAGGTTAGGTTAGGTCAGGTCATTGTATTTAATAAATTTTTAAAATTTTTTTTACTTTTAGGCAAGGTTAGGTTAAGTTAGGTTAGGTTAGGTATTGTATTTGATTATTTAAAAAAAATTCCCTCTCAGGCAATATTAGGTTAGGTTAGGTTAGTTTAGGTTTAGGTAAGGTCATTGTAGTTAATTATTTAAAAAAATTTCCCCTCTCAGGCAATATTAGGTTAGGTTAGGTTAGGTTAGGTTAGGTTAGTTAGGTTAGGTTAGGTTAGGTCTAGTCATATGATATTTAATAATTATAAAATTTTTTTTACTCTCAGGCAAGAGGTATAGGTTAGGTTAGGTTAGGTTAGGTAAGGTTAGGTTAGGTTAGGTTAGGTTAGGTTAGGTAGGTTAGGTTAGGTTAGGTTAGGTATAGGTTAGGTTAGGTTAGGTTAGGTTAGGTTAGTAGGTTAGGTTAGAGTTAGGTTAGACTTAGGTTAGGTTAGGTTAGGTTAGGTTAGGTTAGGTTAGGTTTAGGTTAGGTCAGGTCATTGTATTAATAATTTTTAAATTTTTTTTACTCTCAGGCAAGGTTAGGTTAGGTTAGGTTAGGTTAGGTAAGGTTAGGTTAGGTAGGTTAGGTTAGGTTAGGTTAGGTTAGGTTAGGATTTAGGTTAGGTTAGGTTAGGTTAGGTTAGGTTAGGTTAGGTTAGGTTAGGTGTCAGGTCATTGTATTTAATAATTTTTAATTTTTTTTTTACTTTTAGGCAAGGTTAGGTTAAGTTAGGTTAGGTTAGGTCATTGTATTTGATTATTTAAAAAAAATTCCCCTCTCAGGCAATATTAGGTTAGGTTAGATTTAGGTAAGTTTAGGTTTGGTAAGGTCATTGTATTTAATTATTTAAAAAAAATTTCCCCTCTCAGGCAATATTAGGATTAGGTTAGGTTAGGTTAGTTAGGTCATTGTATTTAATTATTTAAAAAAAAATTCCCCTCTCTAGGCAATATTAGGTTAGGTTAGGTTAGGTTAGGTTAGGTCATTGTATTTAATTATTTAAAAAAAATTCCCCCTCTCAGGCAATATTAGGTTAGGTTAGGTTAGGTTAGGTTAGGTTATAGGTTAGGTTAGGTTAGGTCAGGTCATTGTATTTAATAATTTTTAAATTTTTTTTACTCTCAGGCAAGGTTAGGTTAGGTTAGGTTAGGTTAGGTAAGGTTAGGTTAAGTTAGGTTAGGTTAGGTTAGGTTAGGTTAGGTTAGGTTAGGTTAGGTTAGGTTAGGTTAGGTTAGGTTAGGTTAGGTTAGGTTAGGTTAGGTTAGGTTAGGTTAGGTTAGGTTAGGTTAGGTTAGGTTAGGTTAGGTTAGGTTAGGTTAGGTTAGGTTAGGTTAGGTTAGGTTAGGTTATGTTAGGTTAGGTTAGGTTAGGTTAGGTTAGGTTAGGTAAGGTCATTGTATTTAATTATTTAAAAAAATTTCCCCTCTCAGGCAATATTAGGTTAGGTTAGGTTAGGTTAGGTTAGGTTAGGTTAGGTTAGGTTAGGTCAGGTCATTGTATTTAATAATTTTTAAATTTTTTTTTACTTTTAGGCAAGGTTAGGTTAAGTTAGGTTAGGTTAGGTCATTGTATTTGATTATTTAAAAAAAATTCCCCTCTCAGGCAATATTAGGTTAGGTTAGGTTAGGTTAGGTTAGGTTAGGTTAGGTTAGGTTAGGTTAGGTTAGGTTAGGTTAGGTTAGGTTAGGTTAGGTTAGGTTAGGTTAGGTTAGGTTAGGTTAGGTTAGGTTAGGTTAGGTTAGGTTAGGTTAGGTTAGGTTAGGTTAGGTTAGGTTAGGTTAGGTTAGGTTAGGTTAGGTTAGGTTAGGTTAGGTTAGGTTAGGTTAGGTTAGGTTAGGTTAGGTTAGGTTAGGTTAGGTTAGGTTAGGTTAGGTTAGTTTAGGTTAGGTTAGGTTAGGTTAGGTTAGGTTAGGTTAGGTTAGGTTAGGTTAGGTTAGGTTAGGTTAGGTTAGGTTAGGTTAGGTTAGGTTAGGTTAGGTTAGGTTAGGTTAGGTTAGGTTAGGTTAGGTTAGGTTAGGTTAGGTTAGGTTAGGTTAGGTTAGGTTAGGTTATGTTAGGTTAGGTTAGGTTAGGTTAGGTTAGGTTAGGTAAGGTCATTGTATTTAATTATTTAAAAAAATTTCCCCTCTCAGGCAATATTAGGTTAGGTTAGGTTAGGTTAGGTTAGGTTAGGTTAGGTTAGGTTAGGTCAGGTCATTGTATTTAATAATTTTTAAATTTTTTTTTACTTTTAGGCAAGGTTAGGTTAAGTTAGGTTAGGTTAGGTCATTGTATTTGATTATTTAAAAAAAATTCCCCTCTCAGGCAATATTAGGTTAGGTTAGGTTAGTTTAGGTTAGGTAAGGTCATTGTATTTAATTATTTAAAAAAATTTCCCCTCTCAGGCAATATTAGGTTAGGTTAGGTTAGGTTAGGTTAGGTTAGGTTAGGTTAGGTTAGGTTAGGTTAGGTTAGGTTAGGTTAGGTTAGGTTAGGTTGGGTTAGGTTAGGTTAGGTTAGGTTAGGTTATGTTAGGTTAGGTCATTGTATTTAATTTTTTAAAAATTTTCCTCTCTCAGGCAAGGTTAGGTTAGGTTAGGTTACATTAGGTCATTGTATTTAATTATTTTCAAATTTTTTCCCTCTCAGGCAAGGTTAGGTTAGGTTAGGTTAGGTTATGTAAGGTTAGGTTATTGTATTTAATTTTTTTAAATTTTTCCTCTCTCAGGCAATGTTAGGTTAGGTTAGGTTTGTTTAGGTTAGGTTAGGTCATTGTATTTAATTATTTTGAAATTTTTCCCCTCTCAGGCAAGGTTAGGTTAGGTTAGGTTAGGTTAGGTTAGGTTAGGTTATGTTAGGTTGGGTTTGGTTAGGTCAGGTTAGGTCATTGGTTTTTTTTAATTAATTTTAAATATTAGTTCTCTGAGGTAAGTCAGTTCAAGTCCACAATAGTGTAAATTTTTTTTAAAAAAATTTTAATTTTAAATATTTTATATAAAAAAATTATTTTATCAATAAAAAAAAGTGTGGGATGAATGGTGTATATTATTATAAATATTTTATTGCCATATGTGAGTATGAGGATTATCATGTGGATAATATCTTAAGAAGCACCCCATTTAAATTATGTTAAATAAAATAATTTTTTTATATATACTAATATTAATTTATATTTATTAATTAATCTTAAAATATTTTTAATTCAAATTTATTTTCTATTTTGAAATTTTGTTTTCCATAGAAACAGTGTTTTTTTTTTTTTAACTTTTTTTTTTTTTTTAATATATTCAGTAAAAATATATTAGCTTGGATCAGTAATGACGTATTTTCCTTCCGAGAAGCTGTGGCAGAAGCAGCAGCCACGTCCACACAGAAGTTCTTGAGAAATAGCAATTTTGCTCTATTCGTGGTTGTTTTCGTTCGTGGTTGTTTGCCGTGCGGGGCGAATCGGGAAATCAAGCAAATAGCTGGAGACATTCTCCCGGCGATCGAGGCCTCGGCGGCCGGGAAAAACGCGCGCGTTTGGGCGTTGCGCGCACCCATGGCAAGGCCCATTTTGGGTTATATAGGGGGTAGTGGTGTCCCGAGGGGAAAAAATTAACATGTTAAATACAGCTTCCAGGCAATAGAGAAATGTCTCGGCGACGGAAGGCACCACTACCCGGCATATTTCCGCCCCTCGGACTCCGTGCGCCAGCCTGTAATAGCGAATCGGGACTTAGAAAAAATTCGAGCAGAGAGCCAGAAAATTCTCCCGGCGATGGAGGCCTCCGCGGCCGAGGAAATTGTCATTGGTGATTTTGCATGTTAAATTAACATGTGTATTAACACAGGCTTGGAGAAGCAAGCCTGCGGGACTCTGCAATACATTGAGCGGGGAGCCAGAAAATTCTGGCGGCGACCGAGGCCTCCGCGGCCGGGAGAACTCTCGGCGCTCGGGCTCCGCGTGTACCCGCGGCAAGGTCCATTTTGGGTTATATAGGGGGTAGTGGTGTCCCGAGGGGTAAAAATTAACATGTTAAATACAGCTTCCAGGCAATAGAGAAATGTCTCGGCGACGGAAGGCACCACTACCCGGCGAATTCCCGCCCCTCGGAATCCGTGCGCCAGCCTATAATAGCGAATCGGGACTTAGAAAAAATTCGAGCAGGGAGCCAGAAAATTCTGGCGGTGACCGAGACCTCCGCGGCCGAGGAAATGGTCATCGGTGATTTTACATGTTAAATTAACATGTGTATTAACACTGGCTGGGAGAAACAAGCCTGCGGGACTCTGCAATATATTGAGCGGGGAGCCAGAAAATTCTGGCGGCGACCGAGGCCTCCGCGGCCGGGATAATAATCCTTGGTAATTTTACATGTTAAATTAACATGTGTATTAACACATGCTGGGAGAAGCAGGCATTCTGGACTTTGAAAAATTTCGAGCAGGGGCCGGAGAAATTCTCCCGGCGACCGAGGCCTCCGCGGCCGGGAGAACTCTCGGCGCTCGGGCTCCGCGTCTACCCATGGGGAGCGGGCAGCCAGAAAATTCTGGCGGCGACCGAGGCCTCCGCGGCCGAGGAAAAGGTCATTGGTAATATTACATGTTAAATTAACATGTGTATTAACACATGCTGGGAGAAGCAGGCATTCTGGACTTTGAAAAATTTCGAGCAGGGGCCGCAGAAATTCTCCCGGCGACCGAGGCCTCCGCGGCCGGGAGAACTCTCGGCGCTCGGGCTCCGCGTCTACCCATGGGGAGCGGGCAGCCAGAAAATTCTGGCGGCGACCGAGGCCTCCGCGGCCGAGGAAATGGTCCTTGGTGATTTTACATGTTAAATTAACATGTGTATTAACACAGGCTGGGAGATGCAGGCATTCTGGTCTTAGAAAAATTTCGAACAGGGGCCGGAGAAATTCTCCCGGCGGCCGAGGCCTCCGCGGCCGGAAGAACTCTCGAAAACCACCTCGTTCGTGGTTGTTTGCCGTGCGGGGCGAATCGGGAAATCTAGCAAATAGCTGAAGACATTCTCCCGGCGATGGAGGCCTCGGCGGCCGGGAAAAACGCCCGCGCTCGGGCGTTGCGCGCCCCCTTGGCAAGGCCCATTTTGGGTTATATAGGGGGTAGTGGTGTCCCGAGGGGAAAAAATTAACATGTTAAATACTGCTCCCAGGCAATTGTAAAATGTCTCGGCGACGGAAGGCACCACTACCCGGCATATTTACGCCCCTCGGACTCCGTGCGCCAGCCTGTAATAGCGAATCGGGACTTAGAAAAAAAATTCGAGCAGGGAGCCAGAACATTTTCCCGGCGATCGAGGCCTCCGCGGCCGAGGAATTTGTCATTGGTGATTTTGCATGTTACATTAACATGTGTATTAACACAGGCTTGGAGAAGCAAGCCTGCGGGACTCTGCAATACATTGAGCGGGCAGCCAGAAAATTCTGGCGGCGACCGAGGCCTCCGCGGCCGGGGAAATAATCCTCTGTAATTTTACATGTTAAATTAACATGTGTATTAACACAGGCTTGGAGAAGCAAGCCTGCGGGACTCTGCAATACATTGAGCGGGGAGCCAGAAATTTCTGGCGGCGACCGAGGCCTCTGCGGCCGGGATAATAATCCTTGTTAATTTTACATGTTAAATTAACATGTGTATTAACACAGGCTGGGAGAACTAGGCATTCTGGACTTTGAAAAATTTCGAGCAGGGGCCGGAGAAATTCTCCCGGCGACCGAGGCCTCCGCGGCCGGGAGAACTCTCGGCGCTCGGGCTCCGCGTCTACCCATGGGGAGCGGGCAGCCAGAAAATTCTGGCGGCGACCGAGGCCTCCGCGGCCGAGGAAAAGGTCATTGGTAATATTACATGTTAAATTAACATGTGTATTAACACATGCTGGGAGAAGCAGGCATTCTGGACTTTGAAAAATTTCGAGCAGGGGCCGGAGAAATTCTCCCGGCGACCGAGGCCTCCGCGGCCGGGAGAACTCTCGGCGCTCGGGCTCCGCGTCTACCCATGGGGAGCGGGCAGCCAGAAAATTCTGGCGGCGACCGAGGCCTCCGCGGCCGAGGAAATGGTCCTTGGTAATTTTACATGTTAAATTAACATGTGTATTAACACAGGCTGGGAGAAGCAGGCATTCTGGACTTTGGAAAATTTCGAGCAGGGGCCGGAGAAATTCTCCCGGCGACCGAGGCCTCTGCGGCCGGGAGAACTCTCGGCGCTCGGGCTCCGGGTGTACCCGCGGCAAGGCCCATTTTGTGTTATATAGGGGGTAGTGGTGTCCCGAGGGGGAAAAAATTAACATGTTAAATACTGCTTCCAGGCAATAGGAAAATGTCTCGGCGACGGAACGCACCACTACCCGGCGAATTCCCGCCCCTCGGACTCCGTGCGCCAGCTTGTAAGAGCGAATCGGGACTTGGAAAAAATTTTATCGGGGAGCCAGAAAATTCTCCCGGCGATCAAGGCAATCACCGCCGGGAGAATTTTTTCTAGCTAACCGATTGAAATTTTCAAAGTACCAATTGCCTCGAAAACAACCACGAACGTAAAACAACCACGAACGGAAAACAACCACGAACGACAACAACCACGAACGACAACAACCACGAACGACAACAACCACGAACGGAAAACAACCCCGAACGACAACAACCACGAACGCACAACAACCACGAATGAAAACAACCACGAACGGTAAACAACCACGAACGAAAACAACCACGAACGAAAACCACCTCGTTCGTGGTTGTTCGCCTTGTGGGGCGAATCGGGACATCATGCAAATAGCTGGAGACATTCTCCCGGCGATCGAGGCCTCGGCGCCCGGGAAAAATGCCCGCGCTCGGGCGTTGTGGGCACCCATTGCATGGCCCATTTTGGGTTATATAGGGGGTAGTGGTGTCCCGAGGGGGAAAAAATTAACATGTTAAATACTGCTCCCAGGCAATTGTAAAATGTCTCGGCGACGGAAGGCACCACTACCCGGCATATTTCCGCCCCTCGGACTCCGTGCGCCAGCCTGTAATAGCGAATCGGGACTTAGAAAAAATTCGAGCAGAGAGCCAGAAAATTCTCCCGGCGATGGAGGCCTCCGCGGCCGAGGAAATTGTCATTGGTGATTTTGCATGTTAAATTAACATGTGTATTAACACAGGCTTGGAGAAGCAAGCCTGCGGGACTCTGCAATACATTGAGCGGGGAGCCAGAAAATTCTGGCGGCGACCGAGGCCTCCGCGGCCGGGAGAACTCTCGGCGCTCGGGCTCCGCGTCTACACATGGGGAGCGGGCAGCCAGAAAATTCTGGCGGCGACCGAGGCCTCCGCGGCCGAGGAAATGGTCCTTGGTGATTTTACATGTTAAATTAACATGTGTATTAACACAGGCTGGGAGAAGCAAGCCTGCGGGTCGCTGCAATATATTGAGCGGGGAGCCAGAAATTTCTGGCGGCGACCGAGGCCTCCGCGGCCGGGGAAATAATCCTCGGTAATTTTACATGTTAAATTAACATGTGTATTAACACAGGCTTGGAGAAGCAAGCCTGCGGGACTCTGCAATACATTGAGCGGGGAGCCAGAAATTTCTGGCGGCGACCGAGGCCTCTGCGGCCGGGATAATAATCCTTGGTAATTTTACATGTTAAATTAACATGTGTATTAACACAGGCTGGGAGAACTAGGCATTCTGGACTTTGAAAAATTTCGAGCAGGGGCCGGAGAAATTCTCCCGGCGACCGAGGCCTCCGCGGCCGGGAGAACTCTCGGCGCTCGGGCAGCGCGTCTACCCATGGGGAGCGGGCAGCCAGAAAATTCTGGCGGCGACCGAGGCCTCCGCGGCCGAGGAAAAGGTCATTGGTAATATTACATGTTAAATTAACATGTGTATTAACACATGCTGGGAGAAGCAGGCATTCTGGACTTTGAAAAATTTCGAGCAGGGGCCGGAGAAATTCTCCCGGCGACCGAGGCCTCCGCGGCCGGGAGAACTCTCGGCGCTCGGGCTCCGCGTCTACCAATGGGGAGCGGGCAGCCAGAAAATTCTGGCGGCGACCGAGGCCTCCGCGGCCGAGGAAATGGTCCTTGTTGATTTTACATGTTAAATTAACATGTGTATTAACACAGGCTGGGAGAAGCAAGCCTGCGGGACTCTGCAATACATTGAGCGGGGAGCCAGAAAATTCTGGCGGCGACCGAGGCCTCCGCGGCCGAGGAAATGGTCCTCAATGATTTTACATGTTAAATTATCATGTGTATTAACACAGGCTGGGAGAAGCAAGCCTGCGGGACTCTGCAATACATTGAGCGGGGAGCCAGAAAATTCTGGCGGCGACCGAGGCCTCTGCGGCCGGGGAAATAATCCTCGGTAATTTTACATGTTAAATTAACATGTGTATTAACACAGGCTGGGAGAAGCAGGCATTCTGGACTTTGAAAAATTTCGAGCAGGGGCCGGAGAAATTCTCCCGGCGACCGAGGCCTCCGCGGCCGGGAGAACTTCGGCGCTCGGGCTCCGCGTGTACCCGCCGCAAGGCCCATTTTGGGTTATATAGGGGGTAGTGGTGTCTCTGGAGGGAAAAAATACACGGTAAATATTGCAGCCAGAGCCTATGGCAATCTGTTGGCGACCGAGGCCTCCACACGCCGGCAAATTTTCGGCTCTCGGACTGTGTGTATTCCACTGGAGACAGGCCTGCGGGACTCTGTAATATATTGAGCCGGGAGCCAGAAAATTCTGGCGGCGACCGAGGCCTCCGCGGCCGGGGAAATAATCCTCGGTAATTTTACATGTTAAATTAACATGTGTATTAACACAGGCTGGGAGAAGCAAGCCTGCGGGTCGCTGCAATATATTGAGCGGGGAGCCAGAAAATTCTGGCGGCGACCGAGGCCTCCGCGGCCGGGGAAATAATCCTCGGTAATTTTACATGTTAAATTAACATGTGTATTAACACAGGCTTGGAGAAGCAAGCCTGCGGGACTCTGCAATACATTGAGCGGGGAGCCAGAAAATTCTGGCGGCGACCGCGGCCTCTGCGGCCAGGGAAATAATCCTCGGTAATTTTACATGTTAAATAACCATGTGTATTAACACAGGCTGGGAGAAGCAAGCATGCGGGACTCTGCAATATATTGAGCAGGGAGCCAGAAAATTCTGGCTGCGACCGAGGCCTCTGCGGCCGAGGAAATGGTCATTGGTAATTTTACATGTTAAATTAACATGTGTTTTAACACAGGCTGGGAGATGCAGGCATTCTGGACTTAGAAAAATTTCGAGCAGGGGCCCGAGAAATTCTCCCGGCGACCGAGGCCTCTGCGGCCGGGAGAACTCTCGAAAACCACCTCGTTCGTGGTTGTTTGCCGTGCGGGGCGAATCGGGAAATCTAGCAAATAGCTGAAGACATTCTCCCGGCGATGGAGGCCTCGGCGGCCGGGAAAAACGCCCGCGCTCGGGCGTTGCGCGCCCCCTTGGCAAGGCCCATTTTGGGTTATATAGGGGGTAGTGGTGTCCCGAGGGGAAAAAATTAACATGTTAAATACTGCTCCCAGGCAATTGTAAAATGTCTCGGCGACGGAAGGCACCACTACCCGGCATATTTACGCCCCTCGGACTCCGTGCGCCAGCCTGTAATAGCGAATCGGGACTTAGAAAAAAAATTCGAGCAGGGAGCCAGAACATTTTCCCGGCGATCGAGGCCTCCGCGGCCGAGGAATTTGTCATTGGTGATTTTGCATGTTAAATTAACATGTGTATTAACACAGGCTTGGAGAAGCAAGCCTGCGGGACTCTGCAATACATTGAGCGGGCAGCCAGAAAATTCTGGCGGCGACCGTGGCCTCCGCGGCCGGGGAAATAATCCTCTGTAATTTTACATGTTAAATTAACATGTGTATTAACACAGGCTTGGAGAAGCAAGCCTGCGGGACTCTGCAATACATTGAGCGGGGAGCCAGAAATTTCTGGCGGCGACCGAGGCCTCTGCGGCCGGGATAATAATCCTTGGTAATTTTACATGTTAAATTAACATGTGTATTAACACAGGCTGGGAGAACTAGGCATTCTGGACTTTGAAAAATTTCGAGCAGGGGCCGGAGAAATTCTCCCGGCGACCGAGGCCTCCGCGGCCGGGAGAACTCTCGGCGCTCGGGCTCCGCGTCTACCCATGGGGAGCGGGCAGCCAGAAAATTCTGGCGGCGACCGAGGCCTCCGCGGCCGAGGAAAAGGTCATTGGTAATATTACATGTTAAATTAACATGTGTATTAACACATGCTGGGAGAAGCAGGCATTCTGGACTTTGAAAAATTTCGAGCAGGGGCCGGAGAAATTCTCCCGGCGACCGAGGCCTCCGCGGCCGGGAGAACTCTCGGCGCTCGGGCTCCGCGTCTACCCTTGGGGAGCGGGCAGCCAGAAAATTCTGGCGGCGACCGAGGCCTCCGCGGCCGAGGAAATGGTCCTTGGTGATTTTACATGTTAAATTAACATGTGTATTAACACAGGCTGGGAGAAGCAGGCATTCTGGACTTTGGAAAATTTCGAGCAGGGGCCGGAGAAAATCTCCCGGCGACCGAGGCCTCTGCGGCCGGGAGAACTCTCGGCGCTCGGGCTCCGGGTGTACCCGCGGCAAGGCCCATTTTGTGTTATATAGGGGGTAGTGGTGTCCCGAGGGGGAAAAAATTAACATGTTAAATACTGCTTCCAGGCAATAGGAAAATGTCTCGGCGACGGAACACACCACTACCCGGCGAATTCCCGCCCCTCGGACTCCGTGCGCCAGCTAGTAAGAGCGAATCGGGACTTGGAAAAAATTTTATCGGGGAGCCAGAAAATTCTCCCGGCGATCAAGGCAATCACCGCCGGGAGAATTTTTTCTAGCTAACCGATTGAAATTTTCAAAGTACCAATTGCCTCGAAAACAACCACGAACGTAAAACAACCACGAACGGAAAACAACCACGAACGACAACAACCACGAACGACAACAACCACGAACGACAACAACCACGAACGGAAAACAACCCCGAACGACAACAACCACGAACGCACAACAACCACGAATGAAAACAACCACGAACAGTAAACAACCACGAACGAAAACAACCACGAACGAAAACCACCTCGTTCGTGGTTGTTCGCCTTGTGGGGCGAATCGGGACATCATGCAAATAGCTGGAGACATTCTCCCGGCGATCGAGGCCTCGGCGCCCGGGAAAAATGCCCGCGCTCGGGCGTTGTGGGCACCCATTGCATGGCCCATTTTGGGTTATATAGGGGGTAGTGGTGTCCCGAGGGGGAAAAAATTAACATGTTAAATACTGCTCCCAGGCAATTGTAAAATGTCTCGGCGACGGAAGGCACCACTACCCGGCATATTTCCGCCCCTCGGACTCCGTGCGCCAGCCTGTAATAGCGAATCGGGACTTAGAAAAAATTCGAGCAGAGAGCCAGAAAATTCTCCCGGCGATGGAGGCCTCCGCGGCCGAGGAAATTGTCATTGGTGATTTTGCATGTTAAATTAACATGTGTATTAACACAGGCTTGGAGAAGCAAGCCTGCGGGACTCTGCAATACATTGAGCGGGGAGCCAGAAAATTCTGGCGGCGACCGAGGCCTCCGCGGCCGGGAGAACTCTCGGCGCTCGGGCTCCGCGTCTACACATGGGGAGCGGGCAGCCAGAAAATTCTGGCGGCGACCGAGGCCTCCGCGGCCGAGGAAATGGTCCTTGGTGATTTTACATGTTAAATTAACATGTGTATTAACACAGGCTGGGAGAAGCAAGCCTGCGGGTCGCTGCAATATATTGAGCGGGGAGCCAGAAATTTCTGGCGGCGATCGAGGCCTCCGCGGCCGGGGAAATAATCCTCGGTAATTTTACATGTTAAATTAACATGTGTATTAACACAGGCTTGGAGAAGCAAGCCTGCGGGTCTCTGCAATACATTGAGCGGGGAGCCAGAAATTTCTGGCGGCGACCGAGGCCTCTGCGGCCGGGATAATAATCCTTGGTAATTTTACATGTTAAATTAACATGTGTATTAACACAGGCTGGGAGAACTAGGCATTCTGGACTTTGAAAAATTTCGAGCAGGGGCCAGAGAAATTCTCCCGGCGACAGAGGCCTCCGCGGCCGGGAGAAATCTCGGCGCTCGGGCAGCGCGTCTACCCATGGGGAGCGGGCAGCCAGAAAATTCTGGCGGCGACCGAGGCCTCCGCGGACGAGGAAAAGGTCATTGGTAATATTACATGTTAAATTAACATGTGTATTAACACATGCTGGGAGAAGCAGGCATTCTGGACTTTGAAAAATTTCGAGCAGGGGCCGGAGAAATTCTCCCGGCGACCGAGGCCTCCGCGGCCGGGAGAACTCTCGGCGCTCGGGCTCCGCGTCTACCAATGGGGAGCGGGCAGCCAGAAAATTCTGGCGGCGACCGAGGCCTCCGCGGCCGAGGAAATGGTCCTTGTTGATTTTACATGTTAAATTAACATGTGTATTAACACAGGCTGGGAGAAGCAAGCCTGCGGGACTCTGCAATACATTGAGCGGGGAGCCAGAAAATTCTGGCGGCGACCGAGGCCTCCGCGGCCGAGGAAATGGTCCTCAATGATTTTACATGTTAAATTAACATGTGTATTAACACAGGCTGGGAGAAGCAAGCCTGCGGGACTCTGCAATACATTGAGCGGGGAGCCAGAAAATTCTGGCGGCGACCGAGGCCTCCGCGGCCGGGGAAATAATCCTCGGTAATTTTACATGTTAAATTAACATGTGTATTAACACAGGCTGGGAGAAGCAGGCATTCTGGACTTTGAAAAATTTCGAGCAGGGGCCGGAGAAATTCTCCCGGCGACCGAGGCCTCCGCGGCCGGGAGAACTTCGGCGCTCGGGCTCCGCGTGTACACGCCGCAAGGCCCATTTTGGGTTATATAGGGGGTAGTGGTGTCTCTGGAGGGAAAAAATACACGGTAAATATTGCAGCCAGAGCCTATGGCAATCTGTTGGCGACCGAGGCCTCCACACCCCGGCAAATTTTCGGCTCTCGGACTGTGTGTATTCCACTGGAGACAGGCCTGCGGGACTCTGTAATATATTGAGCCGGGAGCCAGAAAATTCTGGCGGCGACCGAAGCCTCCGCGGCCGGGGAAATAATCCTCGGTAATTTTACATGTTAAATTAACATGTGTATTAACACAGGCTGGGAGAAGCAAGCCTGCGGGTCGCTGCAATATATTGAGCGGGGAGCCAGAAAATTCTGGCGGCGACCGAGGCCTCCGCGGCCGGGGAAATAATCCTCGGTAATTTTACATGTTAAATTAACATGTGTATTAACACAGGCTTGGAGAAGCAAGCCTGCGGGACTCTGCAATACATTGAGCGGGGAGCCAGAAAATTCTGGCGGCGACCGCGGCCTCTGCGGCCAGGGAAATAATCCTCGGTAATTTTACATGTTAAATAACCATGTGTATTAACACAGGCTGGGAGAAGCAAGCATGCGGGACTCTGCAATATATTGAGCAGGGAGCCAGAAAATTCTGGCTGCGACCGAGGCCTCTGCGGCCGAGGAAATGGTCATTGGTAATTTTACATGTTAAATTAACATGTGTTTTAACACAGGCTGGGAGATGCAGGCATTCTGGACTTAGAAAAATTTCGAGCAGGGGCCCGAGAAATTCTCCCGGCGACCGAGGCCTCCGCGGCCGGGAGAACTCTCGAAAACCACCTCGTTCGTGGTTGTTTGCCGTGCGGGGCGAATCGGGAAATCTAGCAAATAGCTGAAGACATTCTCCCGGCGATGGAGGCCTCGGCGGCCGGGAAAAACGCCCGCGCTCGGGCGTTGCGCGCCCCCTTGGCAAGGCCCATTTTGGGTTATATAGGGGGTAGTGGTGTCCCGAGGGGAAAAAATTAACATGTTAAATACTGCTCCCAGGCAATTGTAAAATGTCTCGGCGACGGAAGGCACCACTACCCGGCATATTTACGCCCCTCGGACTCCGTGCGCCAGCCTGTAATAGCGAATCGGGACTTAGAAAAAAAATTCGAGCAGGGAGCCAGAACATTTTCCCGGCGATCGAGGCCTCCGCGGCCGAGGAATTTGTCATTGGTGATTTTGCATGTTAAATTAACATGTGTATTAACACAGGCTTGGAGAAGCAAGCCTGCGGGACTCTGCAATACATTGAGCGGGCAGCCAGAAAATTCTGGCGGCGACCGAGGCCTCCGCGGCCGGGGAAATAATCCTCTGTAATTTTACATGTTAAATTAACATGTGTATTAACACAGGCTTGGAGAAGCAAGCCTGCGGGACGCTGCAATACATTGAGCGGGGAGCCAGAAATTTCTGGCGGCGACCGAGGCCTCTGCGGCCGGGATAATAATCCTTGGTAATTTTACATGTTAAATTAACATGTGTATTAACACAGGCTGGGAGAACTAGGCATTCTAGACTTTGAAAAATTTCGAGCAGGGGCCGGAGAAATTCTCCCGGCGACCGAGGCCTCCGCGGCCGGGAGAACTCTCGGCGCTCGGGCTCCGCGTCTACCCATGGGGAGCGGGAAGCCAGAAAATTCTGGCGGCGACCGAGGCCTCCGCGGCCGAGGAAATGGTCCTTGGTGATTTTACATGTTAAATTAACATGTGTATTAACACAGGCTGGGAAAAGCAAGCCTGCGGGACTCTGCAATATATTGAGCGGGGAGCCAGAAAATTCTGGCGGCGACCGAGGCCTCCACGGCCGGGGAAATAATCCTCGGTAATTTAACATGTTAAATTAACATGTGTATTAACACAGGCTTGGAGAAGCATGCCTGCGGGACTCTGCAATACATTGAGCGGGGAGCCAGAAAATTCTGGCGGCGACCGAGGCCTCTGCGGCCGAGGAAATGGTCATTGGTAATTTTACATGTTAAATTAACATGTGTATTAACACAGGCTGGGAAAAGCAAGCCTGCGGGACTCTGCAATATATTGAGCGGGGAGCCAGAAAATTCTGGCGGCGACCGAGGCCTCCACGGCCGGGGAAATAATCCTCGGTAATTTAACATGTTAAATTAACATGTGTATTAACACAGGCTGGGAGAAGCAGGCATTCTGGACTTTGAAAAATTTCGAGCAGGGGCCGGAGAAATTCTCCCGGCGACCGAGGCCTCCGCGGCCGGGAGAACACTCGGCGCTCGGGCTCCGCGTGTACCCGCGGCAAGGCCCATGTTGGGTTATATAGGGGGTAGTGGTGTCCCGAGGGGGAAAAAATTAACATGTTAAATACAGCTTCCAGGCAATAGAAAAATGTCTCGGCGACGGAAGGCACCACTACCCGGCGAATTCCCGCCCCTCTGACTCCGTGCGCCAGCCTGTAATAGCGAATCGGGACTTAGAAAAAATTCGAGCAGGGAGCCAGACAATTCTGTCGGCGACCGAGGCCTCCGTGGCCGGGGAAATAATCCTCGGTAATTTTACATGTTAAATTAACATGTGTATTAACACAGGCTTGGAGAACCAAGCCTGCGGGACTCTGCAATACATTGAGCGGGGAGCCAGAAAATTCTGGCGGCGACCGAGGCCTCCGCGGCCGGGGAAATAATCCTCGGTAATTTTACATGTTAAATTAACATGTGTATTAACACAGGCTTGGAGAACCAAGCCTGCGGGACTCTGCAATACATTGAGAGGTGAGCCAGAAAATTCTGGCGGCGACCGAGGCCTCCGCGGCCGAGGAAATGGTCCTCGGTGATTTTACATGTTAAATTAACATGTGTATTAACACAGGCTGGGAGAAGCAAGCCTGCGGGACTCTGCAATATATTGAGCGGGGAGCCAGAAAATTCTGGCGGCGACCGAGGCCTCCACGGCCGGGGAAATAATCCTCGATAATTTAACATGTTAAATTAACATGTGTATTAACACAGGCTGGGAGAAGCAGGCATTCTGGACTTTGAAAAATTTCGAGCAGGGGCCGGAGAAATTCTCCCGGCGACCGAGGCCTCCGCGGCCGGGAGAACTTCGGCGCTCGGGCTCTGCGTGTACCCACCGCAAGGCCTATTTTGGGTTTTATAGGGGGTAGTGGTGTCTCTGGAGGGAAAAAATACACGGTAAATATTGCAGCCAGAGCCTATGGCAATCTGTTGGCGACCGAGGCCTCCACACCCCGGCAAATTTTCGGCTCTCGGACTGTGTGTATTCCACTGGAGACAGGCCTGCGGGACTCTGTAATATATTGAGCCGGGAGCCAGAAAATTCTGGCGGCGACCGAGGCCTCCGCGGCCGAGGAAAAGGTCATTGGTAAAATTACATGTTAAATTAACATGTGTATTAACACAGGCTGGGAGAAGCAGGCATTCTGGACTTAGAAAAATTTCGAGCAGGGGCCCGAGAAATTCTCCCGGCTACGAGGCCTCCGCGGCCGGGAGAACTCTCGGCGCTCGGGCTCCGCGTCTACACATGGGGAGCGGGCAGCCAGAAAATTCTGGCGGCGACCGAGGCCTCCGCGGCCGAGGAAATGGTCCTTGGTGATTTTACATGTTAAATTAACATGTGTATTAACACAGGCTGGGAGAAGCAAGCCTGCGGGTCGCTGCAATATATTGAGCGGGGAGCCAGAAATTTCTGGCGGCGACCGAGGCCTCCGCGGCCGGGGAAATAATCCTCGGTAATTTTACATGTTAAATTAACATGTGTATTAACACAGGCTTGGAGAAGCAAGCATGCGGGACTCTGCAATATATTGAGCAGGGAGCCAGAAAATTCTGGCTGCGACCGAGGCCTCTGCGGCCGAGGAAATGGTCATTGGTAATTTTACATGTTAAATTAACATGTGTTTTAACACAGGCTGGGAGATGCAGGCATTCTGGACTTAGAAAAATTTCGAGCAGGGGCCAGGGAAATTCTCCCTGCGACCGAGGCCTCCGCGGCCGGGAGAACTCTCGAAAACCACCTCGTTCGTGGTTGTTTGTCGTGCGGGGCGAATCGGGAAATCTAGCAAATAGCTGAAGACATTCTCCCGGCGATGGAGGTCTCGGCGGCCGGGAAAAACGCCCGCGCTCGGGCGTTGCGCGCCCCCTTGGCAAGGCCCATTTTGCGTTATATAGGGGGTAGTGGTGTCACGAGGGGAAAAAATTAACATGTTAAATACTGCTCCCAGGCAATTGTAAAATGTCTCGGCGACGGAAGGCACCACTACCCGGCATATTTACGCCCCTCGGACTCCGTGCGCCAGCCTGTAATAGCGAATCGGGACTTAGAAAAAAAATTCGAGCAGGGAGCCAGAACATTTTCCCGGCGATCGAGGCCTCCGCGGCCGAGGAATTTGTCATTGGTGATTTTGCATGTTAAATTAACATGTGTATTAACACAGGCTTGGAGAAGCAAGCCTGCGGGACTCTGCAATACATTGAGCGGGCAGCCAGAAAATTCTGGCGGCGACCGAGGCCTCCGCGGCCGGGGAAATAATCCTCTGTAATTTTACATGTTAAATTAACATGTGTATTAACACAGGCTTGGAGAAGCAAGCCTGCGGGACTCTGCAATACATTGAGCGGGGAGCCAGAAATTTCTGGCGGCGACCGAGGCCTCTGCGGCCGGGATAATAATCCTTGGTAATTTTACATGTTAAATTAACATGTGTATTAACACAGGCTGGGAGAACTAGGCATTCTGGACTTTGAAAAATTTCGAGCAGGGGCCGGAGAAATTCTCCCGGCGACCGAGGCCTCCGCGGCCGGGAGAACTCTCGGCGCTCGGGCTCCGCGTCTACCCATGGGGAGCGGGCAGCCAGAAAATTCTGGCGGCGACCGAGGCCTCCGCGGCCGAGGAAAAGGTCATTGGTAATATTACATGTTAAATTAACATGTGTATTAACACATGCTGGGAGAAGCAGGCATTCTGGACTTTGAAAAATTTCGAGCAGGGGCCGGAGAAATTCTCCCGGCGACCGAGGCCTCCGCGGCCGGGAGAACTCTCGGCGCTTGGGCAGCGCGTCTACCCATGGGGAGCGGGCAGCCAGAAAATTCTGGCGGTGACCGAGGCCTCCGCGGCCGAGGAAATGGTCCTTGGTGATTTTACATGTTAAATTAACATGTGTATTAACACAGGCTGGGAGAAGCAGGCATTCTGGACTTAGAAAAATTTCGAGCAGGGGCCGTTGAAATTCTCCCGGCGACCGAGGCCTCCGCGGCCGGGAGAACTCTCGGCGCTCGGGCTCCGCGTGTACACGCGTCAAGGCCCATTTTGGGTTATATAGGGTGTAGTGGTGTCTCTGGAGGGAAAAAATACACGGTAAATATTGCAGCCAGAGCCTATGGCAATCTGTTGGCGACCGAGGCCTCCACACCCCGGCAAATTTTCGGCTCTCGGACTGTGTGTATTCCACTGGAGACAGGCCTGCGGGACTGTGCAGTATATTGAGCGGGGAGCCAGGAAAATCTCCCGGCGACCGAGGCCTCCGCGGCCGAGGAAATGGTAATTGGTGGTTTTGCATGTAAAATTAACATGTGTATTAACACAAGCTGGGATGAGAGGAATTTGGCGGCGACCGAGGCCTCCTCACCCCGGCAAAATATCAGCTACCGGGCTCTGCATATTCCTACAGAAGCAGGCCTGCAGGACTCTGCAATATATTGAGCGGGAACCAGAAAATTCTGGCGGCGACCGAGGCCTCCGCGGCCGAGGAAAATTGTCATTGGTGGTTTGCATGTAAAATTAACATGTGTATTAACACAAGCTGTGACCAGAGGAATTTGGCGGCGACCGGGGCCTCCACACCCCGGCAAAATATCAGCTACCGGGCTCTGCTTATTCACATTCAAGCAGGCATTAGGGACTCTGAAAAGTTTCGGGCGGGGAGCCAGAAAATTCTCCCGGCCACAGAGCCCTCCCTCCCGAGAGTCTGTGTAAATGCCTGTTATACAGGCCCCATGAATTCCAGCCTTATAGGTTATTTTAAGTCTCCGTTCGTGGTTGTTCGTAAACAACTGCGATTCGGGATTTTGACCTATTTCCTATGATCATGTTCCCGGAAGTTAGCCAGCCTCTTTCAGTCAAAATCTCATATTTTGGGTACCTTTGTGAACCCATCGATAGGCCCATTTTGGGTATATTAGGGGGACATGCAATCGGGAAAAATTGGAATTATTTGCAATATGGAAAGAATATGTACATAAATGAAAAGGGAGTCCCCCCGAGTTTTCTCGCCCTATATATATTGCAAAAATATCCAATTAATTATTGTGGAACCTGTAGCACCTTTCTATGAAGCAGAATTAACATTACAGAACGGTTTGAATGCTACCACCTCAGTTTCTCTACAATGCATTGGATTTCAAAGAGGTGAATTACTGTGGATGGTACTGTTGTATGGCTAACAAATCGTCTGGGAAACAATGCAGAATTAAATTAAGAAGGTTGTATGTTTTCTGTTACATGGTGGAGGTGCCCTCTAGTACACAGTAAAATGTTTTGTGGACTGCAGCTCCTTGAGGAATTAATTCAGTATGGGTCTTGTAGTGGTCTGAAAGTGGATGATGAAAAAGAATGTATAATGGTATTCAGAGCACCTCGCGGTGAAGCGGACATGCTACCTCAAAATGCTTGATTGATTCATGCCCAGTTCCCCCAAGAAGCGGTACATTGAAAAAATTGATTTACTTTGTGGATGATACTAGCAAATACTATCCGCTGGGGGAAGTAAGCAGAAATTTGGTGGTCGTATGTTTGTTACATGGTAGAGGTGCTTTCTAGTACACAATGAAATGCTTGGTGTACCGCTGCTCCTTGAAGAATTAATTCCATATGGGTCTAGCCGTGGTCTTAACTGTGAACACGAAGAACTATCTAAAGTGGCCTATCTGTCTGAACTGCAATACACAAGCTGCGAGCCAATGCTATACCTTTCTCAGGTAACGAGCTCTTGTGCGGCGATTCGATTGGATGCGAAATGGTGGGGAACGCGTGTCCGGTCGTCTTAACCAAGTAATGGTTCCCCTCTGTTAACAATGAAATGTTTGATGGATCGCAGCTCCCTGAGAGACAAGTTTCAAAGGGGTTAGTCGCGGTCTTCAATCCTGGCCAAGGTGCAGTCACCATCTATAAGAGATACCTGCTTTACTGAAGGGTAGCAAGAGTTCCCTTGCCCGCATGTTGCTCCGTGGGGGTATATCAGTATAAAGGTAGAAGAAGCCATGATCGGAGCTTCGGTGGATGAGATTGGCGGAGAAGACATGTTCTTGTCTATCTGGTAGATCAGGGGGGTGGCAGCTGATCCGGAGAAAGCAAGCGGACTCCCGATGTTCCGTCGACTCCCAATGTACACTTGAAACATGCACATTTGGGTGGCGAGGGGGCGTTGTGGCCATCCGAAAACATGTCTTCATCTCTCTTATTGGTGGACCGCTGCTCCTTGAAGAATTAATTCCATATGGGTCTAGTCTTGGTGATAACTGTGAACACTAAGAACTATCTAAAGTGGCCTATCTGTCTGAACTGCAATACACTAGCTGCGAGCCAATGCTATACCTTTCTTAGGTAACGAGCTCTTGTGCGGCAATTCGATTGGATGCGAAATGGTGGGGAACGCGTGTCCTATCGTCTTAACCAAGTAATGGTTCCCCTCTGTTAACAATGAAATGTTTGATGGATCGCAGCTCCCTGAGAGACAAGTTTCAAAGGGGTTAGTCGCGGTCTTCAATCCTGGCCAAGGTGCAGTCACCATCTATAAGAGATACCTGCTTTACTGAAGGGTAGCAAGAGTTCCCTTGCCCGCATGTTGCTCCGTGGGGGTATATCAGTATAAAGGTAGAAGAAGCCATGATCGGAGCTTCGGTGGATGAGATTGGTGGAGAAGACATGTTCTTGTCTATCTGGTAGATCAGGGGGGTGGCAGCTGATCCGGAGAAAGCAAGCGGACTCCCGATGTTCCGTCGACTCCCAATGTACACTTAAAACATGCACATTTGGGTGGCGAGGGGGCGTTGTGGCCATCCGAAAACATGTCTTCATCTCTCTTATTGGTGGACCGCTGCTCCTTGAAGAATTAAATCCATATGGGTCTAGTCTTGGTGATAACTGTGAACACTAAGAACTATCTAAAGTGGCCTATCTGTCTGAACTGCAATACACTAGCTGCGAGCCAATGCTATACCTTTCTCAGGTAACGAGCTCTTGTGCGGCAATTCGATTGGATGCGAAATGGTGGGGAACGCGTGTCCTATCGTCTTAACCAAGTAATGGTTCCCCTCTGTTAACAATGAAATGTTTGATGGATCGCAGCTCCCTGAGAGACAAGTTTCAAAGGGGTTAGTCGCGGTCTTCAGCCCTGGCCAAAGGTGTTTAGAAATGAATACTTTTCGGACCAGTGGGCAAATTAGTTCACAGCGAGCCCACGGGCCAACGGTCTGCTCCCGCAGTGGGCCGCGCCCGAATGTGGGCACCGATCATATAATTTGAAATCCACTCGCCAAGTACCATGCGAGTTTCTAAGAGCGCGATATATTCGCCAGTGAAAGCCTTGGAAGTTTGGCCTCGCCTACTCCCTAGGAAAATTAATTAGAGATGGAAGGAAAGACTTTGCAATTGCAAAGCGGGTGTCGATATTGGGAAGTCGCCCCCGTACTTGTTGATACAGAAGGAAAAAAAAATGTACATCATAAGATTCGGACCCGGTGCTCTGCGGACCCGGGAGGTTCCTCCGAACGAAAAAAAAAGCTGCTAGCAGCTCCCTGGTTGATCCTGCCAGTAGTCATATGCTTGTCTCAAAGATTAAGCCATGCATGTCTAAGTGCAAGCCAAAATAAGGTGAAACCGCGAATGGCTCATTAAATCAGTTATGGTTCCTTAGATCGTACCACATGACTTGGATAACTGTGGTAATTCTAGAGCTAATACATGCTGAACTGAGTCCCGACCAGAAATGGGAGGGATGCTTTTATTAGATCAAAACCAATCGGCGTGGCTCGTCTGCGTCCGTTTGCTTTGGTGACTCTGGATAACTTTGTGCTGATCGCACGGTCTCCGTACCGGCGACGCATCTTTCAAATGTCTGCCTTATCAACTGTCGATGGTAGGTTCTGCGCCTACCATGGTTGTAACGGGTAACGGGGAATCAGGGTTCGATTCCGGAGAGGGAGCCTGAGAAACGGCTACCACATCCAAGGAAGGCAGCAGGCGCGCAAATTACCCACTCCCGGCACGGGGAGGTAGTGACGAAAAATAACGATACGGGACTCATCCGAGGCCCCGTAATCGGAATGAGAACACTTTAAACCCTTTAACGAGTATCCATTGGAGGGCAAGTCTGGTGCCAGCAGCCGCGGTAATTCCAGCTCCAATAGCGTATATTAAAGTTGTTGCGGTTAAAAAGCTCGTAGTTGGACTTGTGTCCCACGCTGTCGGTTCACCGTTCGTCGGTGTCTAACTGGCATGCCCGTGCGGACGTCCTGCCGGTGGATGCGGTCGGCCGCGGCAAGCCCCTTCCCTCGGGCGTTCGCCCCTCCTCTCGTAACCTCTTCGCGGAGGCCGGGTTGGATGCGGGTGTTTCGTCCCGGGGTGCATGCTTGGGCCCCGCGCGTCGGCGGTCCGATGCAATCCTACCGCGGTGCTCTTCACCGAGTGTCGAGGTGGGCCGGCACGTTTACTTTGAACAAATTAGAGTGCTCAAAGCAGG
>NW_026962802.1:0-2500 GCF_032445375.1 Bacillus rossius redtenbacheri
TATATATATATATATATATATATATATATATATATATATATATATATACATATATACATACATACATACATACATACATACATACATACATACATACATACATACATACATACATACATACATATACACTTATCTATTTATTTTTTCACTTTGAATTTTGTATGAGGTATACACATGCAAAGATTCACAGCTGCTGCTGGGTGGGTGAGTGAGTGAGTGATTGATTGATTGATTGATTGATTGATTGATTGATTGATAGAGAGTGAGTGTGTGTGTGTGTGTGTGTTAGGGGGGGGGGGGGGGGGGAAATGTGGTGATTGTGGGGGAAAAAAAAATTTAAAATTGAAATTTTTAAAAAAAAATTTTTTTCTGTAGGGTGCAAAATAGTAGTGCCAACGGCACGTGGTGTTCCCAAGCGGTCACCCATCTAAGTACTAACCACGCTCGACGATGCTTAACTTCGGTGATCGGACGAGAACCGGTGTGTTCATCGTGATATGGCCGTTGGCAATGATATAGATGTTTTTTTTTTGCAGTTTGTATTTGCCACTCGAAATAGCTATACCAGGTGTGATTGTTACAAACAACAGGAGAAATCGTGTAATGAACACTCTTTTACTTCCCCCCCCCCCCCCCCCTCCCCACACACAACACCCACCACCCTCACCATCCCAACCACCAAAGCCCTCTTCAAAATACACTCTCACACACACACACAAACCCACACTCTATAACTGATGAACATTACCATAACTTCTTAAAGCCATTAGATAATATTTAACTCAAGAAAGGTATTGTGATATGTTTAAAGAAAGAAAGGTGAAACCTTTAACTTTACCAGCAGGTATTAGTATCACTGAGGTATCTTCTAGGTTGTAGCAGCAATAGTAGTAATAATAATAAAATTAAATAAGGTAATAAAAAAGAAAAGTTATACATGTGATCAAATCATGAATGTATAAAACTGGAATGAATTTAAATTTTTTTTATTTTTCTTCATAGGCTGTTTTGAAATTGATGAGTAAGTGCCTCTTCTTTTAAATTTTTTAATGCTGAACACTGTTACATAAGAGATGAATGTTTAGAAAATTTAAAAAAAAAAAAAAGCTAGCCCAGCCCCCTCCCCCCCTCACACAAAATCCAAACAAAAAAAAAAACACCCTCCTTCAAAACATCACATAATCATCCAGCCAGCAGTGCAGACGAGAAATTTGCACTCGGGGCCGCCATTTTGACGATAAATTCTTGCATGGCACACCAAAGGTAGGAAAGAATTTAAAAAAATAAAAATAATGGGCGAGCACCCTCGCGTCTGCCTGTAGAAAATGAAGTTAAAAGTAACATAACCTAAAGACAGGCACACACTAGGGTGCTCCCAGGCGGTTGAGAAATTTTTTCCCGCCAAAAGACTTATATATATTATTTATTTTACTGTTTTTGGCAGGGGGCTATGTCGGTCTGTGTGCAAAGTAGTTCCTACTCCCGCCGCCAGGAGCGCGCGCGGTGGGTAGCGATGTTGTTTTTTCTGCTTTCATTTGTTTATTATTTAGAGGGTTAATGCTATGTAAATGTACGCAAGTTTGGTTATGTGTCGGTAGTTGTGCGAGATTTAATTTCCGAAACGAAATTTGACTTTCATCGGCCTGCATTTCTCACTTATTCGGAAAATACATGTGTGTTTATGTATGTATAATAATCGAGTGATTTTGTAATAATTTGGAAGTTTTGTTTGCGTGTGCGATGTGGGGAAGAAAAGGTGTGCACACGAGTCCTAGGGCTATATTTTTTTTTATTGCGAAATATTTACTTCATGTGGTGAAAAATTTTAAATTATTTGTGATGCAAGTGAAATTTTTTTTTTTTTTTCAGTTGGGTGATGTGTTTGTCCTCGTTTGTGTGCAAGGAAGCAAACATGCTGAAGGTAAGGGGCCATAAATGACACTTTAAAATATTAGTTTACCATTAATTTTGGTTAAATATTAAATTGCCATATAAGTAAAATCATGTCAACTGTTGTATTCCACCCAGTATAAGCTGTTAGTAATGGGTACTTAATATAAATAGAATAAATGTAAGCATTTTCGTCTGCATGAAAATTCACTTTTTTTTTGGATCCATTTGTACTGTGGGTAGTTAAATAGTACATTATGTTGTTTTTACTTCGAAGTACAAAACATCTTGTGCATGATTGCAAATTCAAACGCAGTTAAGCATAATATGAATTCGAATTATGTGTGTGTGTGTGTGTGTATATATATATTTTTTTTTTTTTTTTTTTTTTTTACTGTGTCCAGTTTTAGCACAAATGGAATTATTTTCAAAGTGAATCGATGCAACTGGTCTTTGCCATTAATATTGATATATGATCTAACTAAATTAAATAGAAAGGATTTTTTTATTTATTTTTTTATATATATAAATATATTTGTAGCAATGTACTAATGACCACAGAAGTAAGCAAAAAAAAAAATATATATATATATATCTCAGCCAGTAAACC
>NW_026962802.1:7500-29136 GCF_032445375.1 Bacillus rossius redtenbacheri
TCTGCACCACCTGCAGTTTATTTAAGTGCGTTTTCGCTGCGTAGCCCCACGCTGGAGCCGCATAGGTCATGATGGGTTTCACGCAGGCTGTGTACAGTAATTTGCTATTTTTAATGCTTAGACTTCCCTTGTGGTTTAAGAGAGGATATAAAGTTGCCAGTCTTGCATTCGCGAGTGCTTGTTTATTCGATACCTGTTTGCTCCAAGTTAGGCTCTTATCCATGTGGACTCCCAGGTATTTGACACAGGTTTTGTAGTGTATATTGTTGTTAAAGAGTCGTAGCTGAGGTAGGTTTGCCGGTACCTTCCGGCGTGTAAAGACGATCGCCTCACATTTGTCGACATTGATAGCTGTTCTCCAATCTGTGAACCACGATTCTAACAGATTCAGTGATTCTTGTAGGCGCCTGACTGCTTGTTGCGATTGAGTTGAACTAGCATACAACATGGTGTCATCCGCAAAACACGCGATGTTGGCTCTGGGCAGTTTCGGTAAGTCAGACACATATATATTGAAGAGCATGGGGCCAAGTACACTGCCTTGTGGTACACCAGCTAATATTTTACGTGGAGTAGATGTGGCTCCTGGGATGCTTGCACGAAAAGATCGTTTACTTAGGTATGCGTCCAAGGTTTTTATATACGTATCTGGGAGTTTTATGGCTTGGAGTTTGTATAAAAGTCCGTCATGCCAGACACGATCGAAGGCCTTTTCAATATCGAGGAAGACTGCCGCGGTGTAGTGGCGCCAGTCAAAGGCCTGTGTTATATGCTCAACTATTCTAACGAGCTGTTGAGTGGTGGAGTGGCGAGCTCTAAAGCCAAATTGATAGTCTGGGAGCACTTGTTGCTCTTCCAGGTGTAATTGGATGCGGCGTGCTATTATTTTCTCAGCTACTTTCGAGATGGTGTTGAGCAGGCTTATTGGTCGGTAGCTGGACGGGAGTTGCGGATTTTTTCCAGGCTTGGGAAGCAGAATGATTTTTGCCTCCTTCCAATTGTTAGGCCAGGAGTTGGTGAGAAGGATGCCATTTATGCAGGCTGCTATTGCTTGAAGAGCTGGGATTTTGAGGTGTTTTAGGACAAGGGAAGGGATTTTATCTGTTCCTGGAGCTTTATTAGTCTTCAGAGATTTTATGATTCTTCTGACTTCCGCTTCTGTCGTTAGAAGGGGTTCTGAGGTTGCAGGTGTGAGTCGCATGGCCGCTACTTGCTCCGTTATTAGGAGGGAGTGGGGGGGATTGTTTGGTAGGATGTTGGGTTGGAAGGCCTGTTCTTGGCAGTCAGCAAGTACTGTAGCTTTATCTTTAGGCGAGAAAGCCATGTTTCCAGTAGGAAGTTGGATAGGCGGGATAATTGTGGGCTTGGAGGACAGGTTTTTCGCCACTTTCCAGAGTGTGTTGTTGGCTGTAGAGAGCTGTTGCACTTTCGCATCCCATTGAGTGGCTCGATGTACACTAAGTTTGGCTTGAAATTCATTGTACAGGTCGGTGTATACCTTCTTGAGCGCTGGGCATCTGTTGCGTTGCCATCGGCGCTTCGCCTGGTTTTTGGCTGTGATTAGCTGTTTTAGTTGCGGGGGGAGGGCAGTAGCATCCACTTTCTTTTTCGTGGTTGGAATAAAAGTATTTATTGCTTGGGATAGGGTCCTAGATAATTTGGCAGAGTACTGCTGCAAGTCCGCAGCCACTGTAATGGTAGGAACAGGGAATAGGTTATTTTCTATAAAGGAGTTGAGTCGCGGCCAGTCTGCTTTGCGGAAATTATAGGTGCGTTTGGTTTGGGCGGTTTTTGTGTAAACATCTTCAAGTGTAGCAATGACTGGTAGATGGTCTGAGTGCAGCTCGTGGATTACTTCAAGTTCGTAGATGAAATTTGTGTTATAATAAATGGTGAAATCTAGGATATCAGGATATTGCCTGGGATTTTCAGGATAGCGGGTAGGATGGTAGGGAGCGCAGACCATGTATTGGTGTAGCTGCTGGTGTGCAAACAGCACTCTGCCATTACTTGTAGTTCGGGCGCAGTTCCACGCAGGGTGTTTTGCATTTAAATCACCTAGTAGGAGGAAGGAAGAGGTGCAAGTGGCTAGGATTTGGAGGTTTTCAGCTGTGATTGAGCGTCCTGGGGGAGCGTAGGCTGAAATGATAGTACATTTCTTGCCTTTAAGTGATATAGAGATTGCTACTGCCTCTATGCGGCCTAAGTCAGGAAGTTGTACTTCATGGTGTATTAGATTGGTGCGGACAGCCAAGGCAACCCCTCCACCCTGGTTGTCCCTGTCCTTTCTGTGGATGATGTACCCAGGTAGGAATAATTTTTCAGTTGACGAAAGATGGGTTTCTGTTAGTGCTAGTATCTGGACATCATGCTCTCGCAGAAATTCCTGAAGTTCAGGCGTTTTGTTTCGCACACTGCGTGCATTCCAGGTGGCGATCGTCTTTAATGTTAATTTATTATTGTGCTCCATCTTGAGGAGCAGGTGCGACTGGTGCCATGGCCATAATTAGGTCCACGGCGAGGTGAATTCTGCGGTCCGCCGCGACTGAAGTGTCAAGCCAGGCCGTTAGTAGGTTGCAAAGTTTTTGCGCAATTTCCATGACAGCAGGGTGTGCACCTGCTACTTTCGTGAGAGTGCCTTGAAGGACTTGGCAGTCTCGATAATTTGTGGCTATCCTCTCTGGTGTGATGTGTACTGGAGGTTGTGGCAATGGCATGCTGCGTGCCACAATGGGGGCTGCTGGCCTGATTGCTGCTGAATTTGGCTGTACCACGACAGTTGTAGCTGGTTCGTTGTGGGTGACAGGCACCTTAGGAGCCGGTGTGGAAATAACTGGCGACTGCACGCAAGCCTGTTGCATTGGTTGTTGTATATTATTTTCTGCTGGAGCAGAGCGGTGGCGCAGCCTTCCTGCCTGGCTTGATGGTTGGGCAACTGGTCTGGCCTGACGTGGCTGGCGCTGTGCATGCTGGTTTCCTGTACTGCGGGGTGTACCAGCCTGTTGACTTTGGCGAGCTGCCTTTCGACGCTCCCACTGTGTTGGCTCCCATAGTTCCGGGAAGTCCTGTTTCAGGGCCTGGTACCTGTTATCGCTGCGAGGGTCCCAGTCATCTCTGTAGCCAGAGGTTTGCCCTCCTTGTGGTCGGGTGTTGTATTGCGGGTTTTGTTTACGCCGTGATGTGACCACATTCCACCCTGGCTCATGAGCCACGTTGGCGGGTTGGGTTTGTGACTCCGTTTGCTGGTAGGCAGGTGCACGGTCCTCGGCATGTTGTGTCTGCCACTGAGGGCGTCTATTTGGACGCCGGGTCCATTGTTGGTGCTGCTGCTGCTGGTGCTGCTGCTGCTGCTGCTGCTGCCCCCTAGGACGGCGCCTCTGCAGCTCCCGTTGGTAATCGGGGCAGCCCATGTATCTGGCATTATGTGCCATGTTACATCTGGCACAGTGTGGCGGGCGGGGACAGTCCTCCTGTAGTTTGTGTGGGCCGGCACATTGCGGGCACACTGGCTGTTTGCGGCATTGTTTTGCTATATGCCCAAGAAGACAGCAATTCGTACACTGGAGTGGTGTATTTTTATATCGGTAGTCCACCAGCCTCACTCTGAGTCCAATGACAGTGGTCAATGTACTCATTAATGACTCGCTGCCCTGCGGTACATCTAGTTGGTACATGTTTATTGGACGACGAGTCCAGTCGTACATTTGGTAGACTGATAGTACTGGTATGTTTTGAGCCAGTAGGTCCTGGGTAATTCTGGCAGTGCTAGTTCCCCCTGGGATGTCCTTAAGCACATATTTCAACGGTTTGTCTGCCTGCACGCGTGTAATAAAATACTCGGCCTTTATTTCATCAAGTACTTTAATGGCTGCATGGTACTGCTGCACATTGGTGAAATAGTACAGTGTCCCCCTGTTGGTGTTTTTCGCTGAGAAAATTAATCCTAGCCTGTTGAACTGGTCGTACAGCCGCTCATATGGCAGCGCGGCTGTGTGGGTGACTGTGATTGGGGCAGTGCGAAAGGGATTCGCGCCCTGTTGTGCAGTGGAGGTGTCTGTCAGGGCTGGGTGATCCTGCGCCACGCCCGGCGGTATCTGACTGCATGGAGGCGAGCTGCCTGGTGTCTGGCTGCCTGTTGTCACATCACCTGTGACATGGTGATTCAGGGACTGAATTTTTGTGACTCTGATGTGTTCGTCGCTACTCTTTCTCTTGAGAACACCTTGTTCAAGAGAAGAGGTTTCGCGGAATTCTACGTCACTCGAGGTCGCCATGTTAGCTAATTAAATAATAACAATAATAATTATTCCTACAGGATTTATTACGATCGCCTAGCAAAGGAAGGGAGTGGAGCACCCACTGACCTACGACCCTGGGACTGAGTTAGCCAGGGCCGCGGCTAGGCAGCGAGACGCTGCGCCTCTGGGTGTCACACACTCAATTTAAAACCTATCCGTCGCACGACGCGGTCGTTCAAAACTGGGGGCGGAATTCTGGACTATTCTGACTACTTTCAGGATGAGCAGCAGGACTACATCATCTCCGAACGAGCTGGGAATGTGAGCTGGGAATGTGCTGCTCGGCCGCCTCTGTCGTTAGTTTCTATGGATCGACTTCTGTGCTGTGATTGGCTGTTCTCGCCAGCCAATGGAGATGCCGGGCCAATCGCAGTGCACCACAGCTTTAACAAAACTGTTGAAATTTTTACAGCACGCGCAGACGGACCACGATGGCGCGCACGAAGCAGACGGCTCGTAAATCTACTGGAGGCAAAGCGCCGCGCAAGCAGCTGGCCACCAAGGCGGCTCGCAAGAGCGCGCCGGCCACGGGGGGAGTGAAGAAGCCACATCGCTACCGCCCTGGCACTGTCGCGCTGCGAGAAATCAGGCGCTACCAGAAAAGTACCGAGCTGCTTATCCGCAAGCTGCCCTTCCAGCGCCTGGTGCGAGAGATCGCCCAGGACTTCAAGACAGACTTGCGCTTCCAGAGCTCGGCCGTCATGGCGCTGCAGGAGGCCAGCGAGGCTTACCTGGTGGGGCTCTTCGAGGACACCAATTTGTGCGCCATCCACGCCAAGAGGGTCACCATCATGCCCAAGGACATCCAGCTTGCCCGGCGTATCCGTGGCGAGCGTGCTTGAGTTCCTTGCCATTTTTTTTGCAAGGGGGAAAAAAAAAACAGCCCTTATTAGGGCTAAAAATAACTGTCAAATTTGAAAGGAAAACAGTTGTCTGGCTTTTTGTACCTATTAGCTGTCGTTGACCTTTACCCAGCCAATAATATATTACATTAATAAGAATTTGGAAAAACACAGTTATAGTGTCTGTGTTTTGAGGTGGTTGTTTATATTGTACACAAAAGATTTGCACACAATGCAATGTATTCTGCATAGGAAATAAAAACTCTTCAAACAGTGCCTGTCTGCAGTAGCAGCACCATCAGCAGCAGCAGCAGCAGCAGCAGCAGCAGCAGCAGCAGCAGCAGCAGCAGCAGCAGCATAAAGTTCACCATTAATACCCTGAGACCTAATCCTTACAAAAAAAATATGTGTGTGTGTGTGTGTATATATGTGTATATATATATATATATGCTGAAATAAGAGTGAGATGTTTGTAAGACGTTTTCCTGCTTAAAAACTTTAAATAATTTTGCACCTAAACTATACACACAATGTAATTGATAAATTTCTTTATTTATTTATTTATTTCCCCCGCTTCAAATACCATAAGAAATTTTTTAACCAGAATTTTACCTAACGGCAGAGGTGTGGCTATAGGAGGCAATGATTGCAACAACTGATACCTTCATGACTAGTATTGTTGGCCCTTAGAAGGGCCGATAAGGTGGTACAGTGCCACAGAAAGTGCCAGCGGTCCTGCTGGCATCTTCATTTCCGCTTTGGGGCTGCTTTCTTGGGCGACTTGCTCTTTGGGGCAACCTTCTTTGGCTTTGGAGCACGGGGTTTCTTCGTGGGAGGTTTGGACACCTTTTTTGCCTTTGAAGGTGCCTTCTTGGGCTTGGGGGTTGCAGCTGCTGCCTTTTTTTTCTTTTCTGCTGTAGGCGGAGTCTTCTTGACTGGTTTCTTGCCCACCGCTGCCTTCTTGGCTACGGATCGCTTCTTTTCCTTAGGGGCAGCTGCACCACGCTTGCCGCTTGGAGCCTTGGGCTGGTCCGGAGCACCGGTGGTCCCTGAAGCCAGCTTGAAGGAGCCAGACGCACCCTTGCCTTTGGTTTGGACAAGCTCGCCGCTAGCCACTGCTGCCTTCAAGTATTTCTTGATGAAAGGTGCCAGCTTTTCCGCATCTACTTTGTAGGTAGAGGCGACGTATTTCTTGATGGCTTGCAGTGATGAGCCGCCCCTTTCCTTGAGGCTCTTGATCGCAGAGGCCACCATTTCAGATGTGCGCGGGTGCGCGGGCTTGGCTCGTGGCTTCTTCGACGCAGCCTTGCCTTTCTTCGGGGAAGCTGCCTGTGATGGGGCAACAGCTGGTGCTGCAGTCGCTGCTGCGGTATCTGCCATGACGAGACTGATCCTACAGAATGCAAGAGCAAAGTGAAAATAAAATTTTTCTCTCAATTTTCTTTTTATTTTTTTTTCCTAACCTAAGTTTAAAACTAAGTGTATTGGGAGGGGTCCGGGTTAGGGAGAGACTCTAAGTGCGTCTCAGGCCGAAGCCTATACGCTCTAATCATGCAGGGGGTACCATGCAGAGAAGGGAACATGCATATGTGCTAAGGAGGGGGATTGGCCAGCCATGGCAGCAATTGGCGCCATGACTAACTCCCCTCACTTGACTATTCTAGACTATACTAGATAAGTTGGGCCCAGGTAAAACCTGCATAGACACAGGGAAAACCCTGGGCACTTACATGCGGGATGCAAAAATTCATGCATTAATTTCATGCTGGTTGGTTACGGGAGTAGAAGGATGGCTCAGGAAGAAGAGTTGGAAGAGTAGAAAATGTCTACTAAGCAAGGGCGGGCACTTGGGCATTTCTGTCCGCATTTTAGTTTGGTAGGACTGGTTTTTAGGGGGCGACTTTAGTCGTTTCCCGCCAGGCTGCCAGCCAGCCAGGTTAGCTGAAAAAGAAGTACATATTGCAGCTGTATATATATGACCGCAGCTCCCAGGTTGCCCCAGCTGCCACGGTCATGCATGCCCGACACATTGTGCTGCCAGCCTGGGCATGTCAATCATCGGCTAGGCCAATGTTGCATATTTGCACCGCAGGACGTGGTCAGGCACATGGTCAGACACCTATTATGTTCACTTAATATATTTTAATCTAAGGGACAGTCAGGACATATGTGTGTAGTTCATTAGGGCCCCGATGGGCCAAAAACGCGACTGGTTTCATTAGAACCCCGCTGGGTCAAAAACGCGACTGGTTCAGCGATCGGCGCAACGAGTGTAGTGGGGGTGTGGGGGCCTTAATTCCGACACATGTTGCTGCCAGCCTGGGCATGTCAATTATTGGCTAGTCCAATGTTGCATATTTGCACCGCAGGACGTGGTCAGGCACACGGTCGGAATCCTATTAATTAATACTTAATATTATACTTAAATTAGAATGCAATATAATATAATATACCACCCTACTGCACCCACCATTGCTGCAGCATTCCACTCGTTGGCAAGGTCAGCTTCAACGGTGTTTATTTGCACTGACAGCTGGCGGCACAGCAGAGTAGCATCTAATTTACTATTATTTAAATTACTCAGCCCTCCGAGTATTTAAATAAATTTAATCTAAGTTTCGAGCTGCCTTGTGTGGGTTTAAATAATTAAATTATTTAAATAAGCTATGAGTTGAAGTGAAACCTTGCAGGTTAAATGCCTATGCGAAAGCAGTAGTCAGTAATTCAAAATCTCATGTCTTTCAGAAACACAACCAGCACTGGGGGTGAAACCAACCAGGCCGGCCATGACCATCAGTCATAGAGAGTCAGCCCTAACATGTCAGGCAGTGAACTCCTGGGAGTCGAACCACCACCCGCATGCTTCGGACCATTTTGAATTAGCATTCAAACAGGTTGGTCGTGCATGTAATTGTGTGTTGGCTGGAGGGCGCCGTGTAAGCCTAGTGGGAAGGCTCTACTCATAACATGTTCTATGAGCTAGTTTTGTTTGGAGGGGGTCGTGCGCTGGTTGGCTGTCAGGCTCGGCCAATCAGGGGGCGCCTCGCCCGCAGCTACGGCGGGCGGTGCGCCAGGATTGATTTCGGAAGCTTATACTTCTGTGTATTATTTGGATCATAGTTTCCAAGGGAGGAAATATGTGGATTTAAATTATTTACGCATTTATCGTAAAAATTTTGGGTTGTGCGGATATAAAAATCTTGCAAAGTTTCAGTGTTAGTTTCACTGTGCAAGTTCTCTACTGGACAGTATATCGGGGCGTCTGCAGCGATTCGAATGCATCTATTCTGAACTCGCTGCAGTTTTATTAGATGGCAGTATGCTGCAGTAGCCCAGACTGGGGCTGCATACGTGATTATCGGGCGTATGAGAGCTTTGTAGAGCAGTAATCCATTTTTGACTGTGCTGCCACATCGCCTGCTCATTACAGGATATAATGCGCGCATTCTAACCTGAGCTTGGGTTTGTTTAATGTCAATGTGCTGTCTCCACAGGAGTTTCCTATCCATGTGGACACCTAGGTATTTAACTACGTCCTTGTGAGGGATTGGCTCATCAAATAGGCGTAGTTGCGGCCTGTTGTCGGCTGGCGGGAGGTTTTTGCGTGTAAACACAATCGCCTCAGACTTGGTCGTGTTTACTTTTATGCGCCAGGCTGTACACCACTGTTCAACTTCAGTGAGCGCAGTCTGGAGCCTGGTAGTGGCCAGCTGTAGGTTATGAGATCTGCTATACAGTACAGTGTCGTCTGCATAGCAGCCTAGCTTGACTAGTCTATGTGCGGGGCGAGGCATGTCGCGTACATATATATTAAATAGTACTGGGCCTAGGATGCTGCCCTGCGGCACTCCGGCTTTAATTAATTTTAGGTCAGACGTTGCCCCTTCAGATGACACTCTAAAGGTTCTGCCTGCTAGGTAGGATGCAATGAGTTTAGTGTAGCAATCCGGGAAGTTTGCTTCATACATTTTATATATTAGCCCTGCATGAAAAACTCTATCAAAGGCCTTTTCTACATCGAGAAACGTAGCAACTACGTAGTCTTGGACGTTGAATGCGCTGGTTATCTCTTCGGTAAGACGGACCAGTTGATGGGTAGTCGAATGAGCACTGCGAAAGCCAAATTGCTCATTTGGCAGCAAGTTATGTTCGTGTATGTGTACTTTAAGTCTGTGTAAAATTATGCGCTCCGCAACTTTAGACACAGTACTCAATAGGCTTATTGGCCTGTAATTTTGGGGCAGTGTTTTGTCCTTGCCCGGCTTGTGGAAGACTATTACTTTTGCTTCCTTCCACTGGGAGGGAAAAATATTCAGTCTGAGCATTGCATTAATGCATTCAGCCAGATATTCAAAGGCTTCGTCTGGAAGCTGTTTGAGAACAACTGCTTGTATGCCGTCGTTCCCAGGGGCTTTTCGCGGCTTCATATTCTTGATAGCACGCTTAATTTCTTGGGCCTGGGTGGGGAGAGGCTCAGAGATAGTGGGCTGGTGCAGTTTAGCGCGGAGTTCGCGGTAAATTTGTGCAGTGAATGGCCTGTCACAAGGCTGCAAATTGGGCTGGAATGCTGTTTCTAAGGTGCTTGCGAAAGCTTGCGCCTTGTCCTGGGGAAGAAATGCGAGTCCATTATTTGTTTGGAGGGGTGGAATTTTATCAAATTTATTCAAAATTCGCTTAGTCATTGCCCAGGTACTCCCGTCCTGTACATTGAGCTTCGCGATTTTGGCTTCCCACTGGCTGCTACGCCACAACGAGAGTTCATCTGATATAGCAGTTTGAAGCTCGTTGATTCTGCGTTTAATAATGTGCGTGCGTCGCCGTGTGTATTCGCGGCGCAGTCTGTTCTTTTGCGATATCATATCGCAGATGTATGCTGGCAGCTCGTCATGCATTAACTTAACCTCCTTTTCTGGGATGCACTGGCTAATTCCGTCTTGAATTTTCGCGGTAAAAGTGGTTATAGCGTTTTCTAGATTATCACTATTATTTATTTCGTCGAGTTCTGAAAGATGTAATGACAAAAAATTTTTAAAGCTAACCCAATCTGCATTTTTGTAGTCCCTGACTTTACGAGGTGGGTTCGAGTCGACATTTGCGTCGTCAAAAATTAAATGAACAGGGAAGTGGTCAGACGTTAAGTCGTGTACAACTTCGAGTTCGAATCCCGAGTGCACACGTTTATTAATAACGATGTCTAGAACATCTGGGAGAACCCCCACACGCCCAGTGTCGTGTGTGGGCTCCATGGGAGCATGAATTTGGTAGTTGTGATTTAATTGGTGGTTATAAAGAATTGTACCATTCTGTGTGGCTCGCCTGCTGTTCCACTCTCTATGTTTAGCATTTATGTCTCCTAGAGCGAGGAAGGTCGGGGCCGCCCCATACAGGGCGTCCAGATCAGCCACGCTCAGGGACCTACCTGGTCGCGCATACATAGAAATAATTTTTATGTTTTGCCTGTTAATAGTTAAGTTAATTGCTACTGCTTCGAGATTCTGAAAATCGGGGAGCTGCCATTCAGTGTTTTTTATGCTTTTATGGACAATAAGGGCTACTCCCCCTCCTCTTTGATTAACTCTGTCGCGCCTATAGATTGCATAATTTAGTATAGTAATTCTATCAGTCGGAATTAAGTGGGTTTCATTAATCGCAGCTATTTTTATTTTGTATTTTTCTAAGTGGTGAATTAATTCCGGTATTTTATTTTTAATGCCGCGTGCATTCCAGAATAGGAGGGACTTAAGACTATGGGCCGCGGTTGGTATGCAACACTGGGCCGGATTACGAGCTGCCATTGAGCTTGGCAGCCAGTGTCTGGACGAAGCCCATCATCGCATGGACTTTTTCTGTTAGGGAAACAGATGGGTCGCACCATATAACCATAAGCTGGCACATGGGGACGATTGTGGCCGCCAGATTTTCATCCGTGTTGAAAGTGCGCGACTGTTCGAGCACTTTCTGGAAGTCAGCCAGGCCCGGTTTCGAGGCTGGCTGCTGTTGGGGCGCGGGCGGTGCAGTTGGCAGCATTGGAGCTGCGTCTACCGCCATGCTCGTCTCAGGTGCCGGGGCTACCTGCGGCCGGGAGAGCGCGGTCGTGCGCTTCGCCGGGGCTGGCGCAGCCTTAGCTGCTACGAGCTTATCCTGGGCAGGCTGTCGCGGCCTGTCCTGCCCAGGCTGCGGGGGCCTTTCCTGAGTGGGTCGCGGGGGTTTGCCTTGGCCATTTTTGTGGCCCGTCGGGTGTTTTTTGACCCCCTTCCGCTGCCAGGGGTTGTTCGCCAGCACTGGGTAGTCCAGCTCGTTGTAGCTGGGCTCGCAGTGCTGCTCCAGGGGCGCGAATCGGTTGCCACCTGCCTGCTGCAGGTAGTCGCCGAAGCTCCGGGGAGGAGGGTACCTCGGTGGACCCCAGGGGTTTTGCCTCGGGGGGCCAGAGAAGCCCGGAGGGGGCCGTGGCATCGGTTGCGGCTGGGGCTGCATTGCAGCGCGCCTGTTTTCGCGCAGGTCGCGGCGAGACTGTTGCTCGCGCTGCTTGCGTACCTGGGGCGGAAGGTGCCTGCGGGTCTCTTTTTTATAGACCTGGCAGCCCTTGTAGTTTGCGCAGTGTGCCTCCTTACAATGCGCGCACTTTTTGTGCTCCTGGTTGCCCCCATTGGGGCAGTCGGGAGCGCGGTGTGGCCCGCTGCACCACCGGCACACAGGGGCCGCGTGGCAGGCCTTGCCAACATGGTTATAGCGTTGGCAAACGCTGCATTGGGCGGGGCCTGAGGGGCGCCTGTAGTCGACGACACGCACCAGCATGCCGCCGAACTCTGTCAGGGAGTAGATGCGCTCAGAATCGCACGTCTGAGGCACCTCAATGACCAGGGCGTCGCATTTTTCCCTGCGCAGCCTGTTCTCCAAGAACCAGTGGTTCTGGACAGGCAGGTTCAGGGCTGCAAATTCCTCCTGGAGGAAATCGGTCGGGGTGTGGCGGTGTACTCCGCGCAAGACGAATTTCTTGGGCACTTCGTCTCTCTGAAGGAGGACGGAGTGCTGGGCGCCTATCGCCTTAAGGGCCTGGACTGCCCTTTGGTAGTCCGGGACGGACGCAGGATTGACCTGGATCTCGTCCTTGCCGCGGTTTTGGCAGGTGAACTTTTCCGCCAGGGCCTGCTTGAGGGCGGTGTATACCCTTGGGTACGTGTGCCCCTGGTCTAAAAACACGAACAGGGGCTTCACTCGGAGCTTTTTGGGCGGTGCCGCAGCTCCGGCGGCATGGCCTGCAGTTGGTTGTGGGCGAGGGGGGGAGGGGCCCGCCTCGTCGTCGCTGCTGCCTGCACCGGACACCTCCGTGTGCAGGCGCTTGTTGCGCTTACCAGTGGCAACACTCCAGCCACTGGATTGATCGGAGCTAGGCCCTGAGGGGGCCTCGCTTTCTGTCATCTCGACAGCGTCGCTCATGTCGTCGTGGTAGCCTACGCTCGGGTCCACCCACTGACCGTCCCCCGGGGCTAAGTTAGCCGGGTTCAGGCTAGGCTACAGGGGAGCTAGCTCCCCGGGTGTTGCCGAGTTGTTGGTTGCCAATAACTTACTCTTTACCGCAGCTCTCTCTTACCGCCTGTGCGCATGTAGCACACAGGCACCTTTCAGTACACCGCTGGGTAGCACTAAGAAGTGCTAACCACAGCTTGGGCGTCGACGATCTATAAATTCACGGCGAGCAGCTCCGGGACACGTCCGTCCTCTACCGAAGCGCAGCTGGCTTTTTTTTTTTTTTTTTTTTTTTCTTTTTTTCTTTTCTCTCAAATTTTTTTTTTTTTTTTTTTTTTTTTCCTAACCTAAGTTTAAAACTAAGTGTATTGGGAGGGGTCCGGGTTAGGGAGAGACTCTAAGTGCGTCTCAGGCCGAAGCCTATACGCTCTAATCATGCAGGGGGTACCATGCAGAGAAGGGAACATGCATATGTGCTAAGGAGGGGGATTGGCCAGCCATGGCAGCAATTGGCGCCATGACTAACTCCCCTCACTTGACTATTCTAGACTATACTAGATAAGTTGGGCCCAGGTAAAACCTGCATAGACACAGGGAAAACCCTGGGCACTTACATGCGGGATGCAAAAATTCATGCATTAATTTCATGCTGGTTGGTTACGGGAGTAGAAGGATGGCTCAGGAAGAAGAGTTGGAAGAGTAGAAAATGTCTACTAAGCAAGGGCGGGCACTTGGGCATTTCTGTCCGCATTTTAGTTTGGTAGGACTGGTTTTTAGGGGGCGACTTTAGTCGTTTCCCGCCAGGCTGCCAGCCAGCCAGGTTAGCTGAAAAAGAAGTACATATTGCAGCTGTATATATATGACCGCAGCTCCCAGGTTGCCCCAGCTGCCACGGTCATGCATGCCCGACACATTGTGCTGCCAGCCTGGGCATGTCAATCATCGGCTAGGCCAATGTTGCATATTTGCACCGCAGGACGTGGTCAGGCACATGGTCAGACACCTATTATGTTCACTTAATATATTTTAATCTAAGGGACAGTCAGGACATATGTGTGTAGTTCATTAGGGCCCCGATGGGCCAAAAACGCGACTGGTTTCATTAGAACCCCGCTGGGTCAAAAACGCGACTGGTTCAGCGATCGGCGCAACGAGTGTAGTGGGGGTGTGGGGGCCTTAATTCCGACACATGTTGCTGCCAGCCTGGGCATGTCAATTATTGGCTAGTCCAATGTTGCATATTTGCACCGCAGGACGTGGTCAGGCACACGGTCGGAATCCTATTAATTAATACTTAATATTATACTTAAATTAGAATGCAATATAATATAATATACCACCCTACTGCACCCACCATTGCTGCAGCATTCCACTCGTTGGCAAGGTCAGCTTCAACGGTGTTTATTTGCACTGACAGCTGGCGGCACAGCAGAGTAGCATCTAATTTACTATTATTTAAATTACTCAGCCCTCCGAGTATTTAAATAAATTTAATCTAAGTTTCGAGCTGCCTTGTGTGGGTTTAAATAATTAAATTATTTAAATAAGCTATGAGTTGAAGTGAAACCTTGCAGGTTAAATGCCTATGCGAAAGCAGTAGTCAGTAATTCAAAATCTCATGTCTTTCAGAAACACAACCAGCACTGGGGGTGAAACCAACCAGGCCGGCCATGACCATCAGTCATAGAGAGTCAGCCCTAACATGTCAGGCAGTGAACTCCTGGGAGTCGAACCACCACCCGCATGCTTCGGACCATTTTGAATTAGCATTCAAACAGGTTGGTCGTGCATGTAATTGTGTGTTGGCTGGAGGGCGCCGTGTAAGCCTAGTGGGAAGGCTCTACTCATAACATGTTCTATGAGCTAGTTTTGTTTGGAGGGGGTCGTGCGCTGGTTGGCTGTCAGGCTCGGCCAATCAGGGGGCGCCTCGCCCGCAGCTACGGCGGGCGGTGCGCCAGGATTGATTTCGGAAGCTTATACTTCTGTGTATTATTTGGATCATAGTTTCCAAGGGAGGAAATATGTGGATTTAAATTATTTACGCATTTATCGTAAAAATTTTGGGTTGTGCGGATATAAAAATCTTGCAAAGTTTCAGTGTTAGTTTCACTGTGCAAGTTCTCTACTGGACAGTATATCGGGGCGTCTGCAGCGATTCGAATGCATCTATTCTGAACTCGCTGCAGTTTTATTAGATGGCAGTATGCTGCAGTAGCCCAGACTGGGGCTGCATACGTGATTATCGGGCGTATGAGAGCTTTGTAGAGCAGTAATCCATTTTTGACTGTGCTGCCACATCGCCTGCTCATTACAGGATATAATGCGCGCATTCTAACCTGAGCTTGGGTTTGTTTAATGTCAATGTGCTGTCTCCACAGGAGTTTCCTATCCATGTGGACACCTAGGTATTTAACTACGTCCTTGTGAGGGATTGGCTCATCAAATAGGCGTAGTTGCGGCCTGTTGTCGGCTGGCGGGAGGTTTTTGCGTGTAAACACAATCGCCTCAGACTTGGTCGTGTTTACTTTTATGCGCCAGGCTGTACACCACTGTTCAACTTCAGTGAGCGCAGTCTGGAGCCTGGTAGTGGCCAGCTGTAGGTTATGAGATCTGCTATACAGTACAGTGTCGTCTGCATAGCAGCCTAGCTTGACTAGTCTATGTGCGGGGCGAGGCATGTCGCGTACATATATATTAAATAGTACTGGGCCTAGGATGCTGCCCTGCGGCACTCCGGCTTTAATTAATTTTAGGTCAGACGTTGCCCCTTCAGATGACACTCTAAAGGTTCTGCCTGCTAGGTAGGATGCAATGAGTTTAGTGTAGCAATCCGGGAAGTTTGCTTCATACATTTTATATATTAGCCCTGCATGAAAAACTCTATCAAAGGCCTTTTCTACATCGAGAAACGTAGCAACTACGTAGTCTTGGACGTTGAATGCGCTGGTTATCTCTTCGGTAAGACGGACCAGTTGATGGGTAGTCGAATGAGCACTGCGAAAGCCAAATTGCTCATTTGGCAGCAAGTTATGTTCGTGTATGTGTACTTTAAGTCTGTGTAAAATTATGCGCTCCGCAACTTTAGACACAGTACTCAATAGGCTTATTGGCCTGTAATTTTGGGGCAGTGTTTTGTCCTTGCCCGGCTTGTGGAAGACTATTACTTTTGCTTCCTTCCACTGGGAGGGAAAAATATTCAGTCTGAGCATTGCATTAATGCATTCAGCCAGATATTCAAAGGCTTCGTCTGGAAGCTGTTTGAGAACAACTGCTTGTATGCCGTCGTTCCCAGGGGCTTTTCGCGGCTTCATATTCTTGATAGCACGCTTAATTTCTTGGGCCTGGGTGGGGAGAGGCTCAGAGATAGTGGGCTGGTGCAGTTTAGCGCGGAGTTCGCGGTAAATTTGTGCAGTGAATGGCCTGTCACAAGGCTGCAAATTGGGCTGGAATGCTGTTTCTAAGGTGCTTGCGAAAGCTTGCGCCTTGTCCTGGGGAAGAAATGCGAGTCCATTATTTGTTTGGAGGGGTGGAATTTTATCAAATTTATTCAAAATTCGCTTAGTCATTGCCCAGGTACTCCCGTCCTGTACATTGAGCTTCGCGATTTTGGCTTCCCACTGGCTGCTACGCCACAACGAGAGTTCATCTGATATAGCAGTTTGAAGCTCGTTGATTCTGCGTTTAATAATGTGCGTGCGTCGCCGTGTGTATTCGCGGCGCAGTCTGTTCTTTTGCGATATCATATCGCAGATGTATGCTGGCAGCTCGTCATGCATTAACTTAACCTCCTTTTCTGGGATGCACTGGCTAATTCCGTCTTGAATTTTCGCGGTAAAAGTGGTTATAGCGTTTTCTAGATTATCACTATTATTTATTTCGTCGAGTTCTGAAAGATGTAATGACAAAAAATTTTTAAAGCTAACCCAATCTGCATTTTTGTAGTCCCTGACTTTACGAGGTGGGTTCGAGTCGACATTTGCGTCGTCAAAAATTAAATGAACAGGGAAGTGGTCAGACGTTAAGTCGTGTACAACTTCGAGTTCGAATCCCGAGTGCACACGTTTATTAATAACGATGTCTAGAACATCTGGGAGAACCCCCACACGCCCAGTGTCGTGTGTGGGCTCCATGGGAGCATGAATTTGGTAGTTGTGATTTAATTGGTGGTTATAAAGAATTGTACCATTCTGTGTGGCTCGCCTGCTGTTCCACTCTCTATGTTTAGCATTTATGTCTCCTAGAGCGAGGAAGGTCGGGGCCGCCCCATACAGGGCGTCCAGATCAGCCACGCTCAGGGACCTACCTGGTCGCGCATACATAGAAATAATTTTTATGTTTTGCCTGTTAATAGTTAAGTTAATTGCTACTGCTTCGAGATTCTGAAAATCGGGGAGCTGCCATTCAGTGTTTTTTATGCTTTTATGGACAATAAGGGCTACTCCCCCTCCTCTTTGATTAACTCTGTCGCGCCTATAGATTGCATAATTTAGTATAGTAATTCTATCAGTCGGAATTAAGTGGGTTTCATTAATCGCAGCTATTTTTATTTTGTATTTTTCTAAGTGGTGAATTAATTCCGGTATTTTATTTTTAATGCCGCGTGCATTCCAGAATAGGAGGGACTTAAGACTATGGGCCGCGGTTGGTATGCAACACTGGGCCGGATTACGAGCTGCCATTGAGCTTGGCAGCCAGTGTCTGGACGAAGCCCATCATCGCATGGACTTTTTCTGTTAGGGAAACAGATGGGTCGCACCATATAACCATAAGCTGGCACATGGGGACGATTGTGGCCGCCAGATTTTCATCCGTGTTGAAAGTGCGCGACTGTTCGAGCACTTTCTGGAAGTCAGCCAGGCCCGGTTTCGAGGCTGGCTGCTGTTGGGGCGCGGGCGGTGCAGTTGGCAGCATTGGAGCTGCGTCTACCGCCATGCTCGTCTCAGGTGCCGGGGCTACCTGCGGCCGGGAGAGCGCGGTCGTGCGCTTCGCCGGGGCTGGCGCAGCCTTAGCTGCTACGAGCTTATCCTGGGCAGGCTGTCGCGGCCTGTCCTGCCCAGGCTGCGGGGGCCTTTCCTGAGTGGGTCGCGGGGGTTTGCCTTGGCCATTTTTGTGGCCCGTCGGGTGTTTTTTGACCCCCTTCCGCTGCCAGGGGTTGTTCGCCAGCACTGGGTAGTCCAGCTCGTTGTAGCTGGGCTCGCAGTGCTGCTCCAGGGGCGCGAATCGGTTGCCACCTGCCTGCTGCAGGTAGTCGCCGAAGCTCCGGGGAGGAGGGTACCTCGGTGGACCCCAGGGGTTTTGCCTCGGGGGGCCAGAGAAGCCCGGAGGGGGCCGTGGCATCGGTTGCGGCTGGGGCTGCATTGCAGCGCGCCTGTTTTCGCGCAGGTCGCGGCGAGACTGTTGCTCGCGCTGCTTGCGTACCTGGGGCGGAAGGTGCCTGCGGGTCTCTTTTTTATAGACCTGGCAGCCCTTGTAGTTTGCGCAGTGTGCCTCCTTACAATGCGCGCACTTTTTGTGCTCCTGGTTGCCCCCATTGGGGCAGTCGGGAGCGCGGTGTGGCCCGCTGCACCACCGGCACACAGGGGCCGCGTGGCAGGCCTTGCCAACATGGTTATAGCGTTGGCAAACGCTGCATTGGGCGGGGCCTGAGGGGCGCCTGTAGTCGACGACACGCACCAGCATGCCGCCGAACTCTGTCAGGGAGTAGATGCGCTCAGAATCGCACGTCTGAGGCACCTCAATGACCAGGGCGTCGCATTTTTCCCTGCGCAGCCTGTTCTCCAAGAACCAGTGGTTCTGGACAGGCAGGTTCAGGGCTGCAAATTCCTCCTGGAGGAAATCGGTCGGGGTGTGGCGGTGTACTCCGCGCAAGACGAATTTCTTGGGCACTTCGTCTCTCTGAAGGAGGACGGAGTGCTGGGCGCCTATCGCCTTAAGGGCCTGGACTGCCCTTTGGTAGTCCGGGACGGACGCAGGATTGACCTGGATCTCGTCCTTGCCGCGGTTTTGGCAGGTGAACTTTTCCGCCAGGGCCTGCTTGAGGGCGGTGTATACCCTTGGGTACGTGTGCCCCTGGTCTAAAAACACGAACAGGGGCTTCACTCGGAGCTTTTTGGGCGGTGCCGCAGCTCCGGCGGCATGGCCTGCAGTTGGTTGTGGGCGAGGGGGGGAGGGGCCCGCCTCGTCGTCGCTGCTGCCTGCACCGGACACCTCCGTGTGCAGGCGCTTGTTGCGCTTACCAGTGGCAACACTCCAGCCACTGGATTGATCGGAGCTAGGCCCTGAGGGGGCCTCGCTTTCTGTCATCTCGACAGCGTCGCTCATGTCGTCGTGGTAGCCTACGCTCGGGTCCACCCACTGACCGTCCCCCGGGGCTAAGTTAGCCGGGTTCAGGCTAGGCTACAGGGGAGCTAGCTCCCCGGGTGTTGCCGAGTTGTTGGTTGCCAATAACTTACTCTTTACCGCAGCTCTCTCTTACCGCCTGTGCGCATGTAGCACACAGGCACCTTTCAGTACACCGCTGGGTAGCACTAAGAAGTGCTAACCACAGCTTGGGCGTCGACGATCTATAAATTCACGGCGAGCAGCTCCGGGACACGTCCGTCCTCTACCGAAGCGCAGCTCCTTTTCTCTCTGCAAATATCTGGTTACCCAATTTTCTGGTTGCGGACGGTTCAGAAAATTCTCGATGCCTTGCTCACGTAGGGAGCAGCGCACTTTGGACAGCGAAAGTAATGTAGGGCTTCTTTAGCACTGATTTTTCAATGTTTTCTAAATGTCAGCAGTCTACGATGACATAATGGGCAGTTCCACTAATAGTGTAATTTTTTTATGGCAGCTGCACTGTTTAATTTGCACTGCGAGCTGTTTAAATTTACTGCTACACCAAACAGGGAACTTTTCATTTGCAGATGTTATTCAAGGAATCAAATACGTAATTTGTGCTGGAATCACTTGAAAATGGTTAAATTAACTTAGGTATACTTTAGTGTATAGTATGCTGAAAATGTGGAGATAATTTCATGAAGGCTGTTTGCTGTGGAAGCACTAGCAAATCACCTTGTTCAGTGCCACCTGGAATGGCTTTCTTCGTGCACCTCCAAGGATGATGTGATTATTATTGTGAGTAAATTTTGTTTACATTTTCATTGTGTGAATAATAAAACTTTTAACTGTACACACAACAAGCATTTCACTTGGATCTGATGCATTCTCAAGAGTGCAGTTTCTGTTTAGCTTTTAAAACTGGCTGCCCTTCAATTCACTCAAGGTGCAGATGCAAGTTGCTGATGAAGTATTCCACACACATGCTACATTGGAGAAATATTTTAATAAAAATTAAAACTCTTGCAGGATTTCGAATAAAAACTATCCTATTTATCCCTTCTATGTTTTGGTACTGCGAAATTGAGAGAGGTAAGTAAGTTGTGAGGTTATTTTTACTTGCTTGCATGTGAGGTTAGCAGAGCAAAAATATTTTTGAAATTGCAGATACATGGTCACTTTATTTCGTTGCAAACATTTATAAGCTCGTAATCTTATTTAAAGTCTCCATACTTAATGCGTTTGGAAAACCTTCTTTCTCTCAATTTTACAATGGAACAAAATTTTACTTGTATGTGTACATTAATTCCATCTCTAAATGATGTAGGTTTACGCACCGAGATCAGGTACATTGTAGAGAGAAAAACACACGAGTACCTGCTTATTTTGAAGTTTTAATGAGTATATTAAAAAAAAAAAAAAAAAACGATAAAAATATAATTGAAAAAGTATATTATTCACGTATTTTTGAGGATGAGGGGAGGGGGTGTTTTTGTCCGATGGTCGTTTATCTTTAAAGAAATTTCCGTTGGACCTGTGCGTTCTTGCTCTGCCAATTCTCGAAAAATGAAATATTTTAAGTCGTCTTTTATGTGCTAACTTCATTATATTTGGCTGCATTCGTATTTTTATTAGTTTTGAAACATTCATGTCACGGAAAATAATCATAAACCAGGACAAAAACGTTTTGACTAAATGTTCTAGGTTGGTTGTAAAACATTTTCTTATTTTATTTCACATCGGAAACATCTGTTAAGTTGTAAGCTTTGTAATGAATGCGACAGTCACTTGTTCGCTGAAGTGTTTGTTTAAGAAATTAGTATTGTAAATTTGTTTATGGTCTTGTTAAATGAAATTTTAAGTGAAATCATTTGGGAAAACAGAGGCTACAGGAATTTTCAACACAACTTGATGACCGACGTTGTGACTAGTGTGGGAGTGTGTGCTCGTGTAAATATCAATTTTTCTTACTCCTCGTGCCGGTCAACAGGAAAACAGCGAGTGTGTTATCTCATCGCGGGCGTGTGATTGCGTGTGGTAAATTGTGCTAGGTTAATTACCGCAAAACTCCACTGTGTGCAAATATGTAGTGTGTCGCTGTATGCAAATATTTGGTATGTCTTTTTTTTTTTTTTTTTTTTTTCAGGCAATACACACTTTGAATTTTACACAATTTCGATGCTGCAACCTAAGTGTATACATGCGAATAGGATTGCTTAAATGAAAAAGTAAAGTAGGAGGTAAGTGCAAATGTTTCCAGGAGGTTATGCACACACAATCTATTTTATGAATTAATAGTTATTATCTAAGAAAATGATAGAAGATTATAAATAATGTGTGCAGAATAATACAGAATTTGCATGTTACACAAAAAAAAATATATATATATATTCCAAATATTGTTAGCAAAATGCACCTAGATTAGTGAGCTGGATTTTTTTTTTTTTTTTGTATTTTTGTTCTGTTGATCCCACGTGGAGTCAAGGCTCCGGGATATAGAACATGTATGTGCAGACAATTAATATTTACATGATGCAAGTTACCAAGAAAAAAAATTTCAAAAAAAAAAAATACATAACATGTTACACAATTTAACTTTATGCAAAACATGAAGCAGCTGTTATCACAAGTCCATTCAACAAATTAACAGTTCAATTTCTCTATTATCAATCAAATTAAAGAATAGCTTCAGAGGGTAGGTAGGATAT
>NW_026962803.1:0-29109 GCF_032445375.1 Bacillus rossius redtenbacheri
GTTTTCTGTACACGAAGCATCTCGATACCTTCTGAATCACAATTACAATACGGACATTTAATTTTACCGTTATTACTTCGCATGATGATGTTATCTGCACATTCAATGCACAGTGCATGCAAAGGAACACAATTCATAGGTTTGCAAAAACGTATTTTCCTCACTTGAGATCTGCATATCCACATTCTTGATAATTCAAAAATTTTGTATAAAATAGGAGTTGTCTGGATGCCAGTTAAAGATCTTTCTCTTTTATGAAGTCTGCTCTTTTCATCAACAACACTTTTCATAATGGCTCTAGCCTTATTATGTGAGGACAAAACTTTTTGCATAGAACGCTCCCTTTGAATACGCAGAGCTTTACATATTTGAGAATGAGTGTTTGTAGCGTGCTGTAGAACATCAGTTAGAGGCATCTTTTGCATAATTATTGTCTACACGCTCTTCCATATTACTCAATAAACTCAGACCAGAGCACAGAGTAAAGCCGATTGACAATAGCATTCTCTAAAGATTCAAGTACCTTATCCTTCAGAGCTTCCTCGGCCTCGTCTAGGGCAGCTTCGTGTCTGGCGTAGGCATCCATGATGTTCTGGTAGTTGGCGTACTGTGTAGACGTTTCAAACAAACGGCGCTTATATATAAGTTAAGCGAGGAGGTATTAAAGAAACGAAGAAACGTTAAGCGCTGAAAATTAATGTGTATTTTTAAATAAATGGTGAGTTCAGGAGTATGCTAAATATAAAATTTAATAAGTATTTAAAGTATAGTTAACGGAACCTTAGTGTGTATATAGCGCGTATTGAAAATTCTCAGATATGTGGTCGCTTTATTTTGAGATTAGAGTTTGATGGATCGTCACATGCGAGTAAATACTTTAAACACGCTATCAATCAAGCTAAAACTTCTAGCGATTGTAAGATAAGCTGCTTAATTCCGACGCTCTGGCAAAGATTAGTTTATCAAATTTTTAATCTGTAGAATTTAGATAAGTCATTTGCGCCGAACGTTTCTACTGTGACTATCAGTTTTCGCTTTAAACATGATGGCGGGGCGTATGTCGGGAGGCCGGGCTCCCGTCTTCGTATGCAGATTTGCTAAATAAACGCACTCATTGTGTTTTTCTCAAAGAAATCGATTTAGTTTCGCGTGGCATCGAGGAGTACATTAGAAGAAATGAACATATTTGTGACAAGACGGTGGTTGGGCTAGTATCAGGTCTGCGTCGTGTTTTGAAATCTCTAAACTCCAAGAGGAAGAAAATTCAGAAGAAATTATGCTGGTTCGCCGTCAACGGTACTGATACTGAGTGTACAAAATGCAAATTGTGTCAACAACAATTTAATTCTAGTTTTCATCTAGGCGAAACATATATTAAAGGTTCATCAATATAAAGTGAGTGAATTAATGAAAGATGGTGACGAAGACGTGCAGTTTCGCAAGTGGTACCAGGAGGTTGTTCCAGCCAAGATGTCTCGATACAGCTTCGCGTTCATCATCCGCAGGAAGCGTTTGCAGTGATGTCATCCCGGAGCCACACAACAAGGTACCTGTTACAAAGAGTGCTGTAGTAGAATCTGAAGTTGCCGAGCCTGAGCATGTGGAACCTGCCACTATTGCTGCAAGTGTAAATGAACTCGAAGATGATTTTATCACAGATCTATTGTCTGAATTAGAGCCTTCCAATAAATATGTAAATTGCACCAGCGAAGTGGATAAGGAACTTTCAGATACATTATCAATTCTAGCGGGTGGCATGGATGCATTAATTGTAGAACAACCAGCACCGCTATCGACCATCAACATAGATGATATAAGGCCATCGTCATCCCCTACAACACAGAGCACTTCTAGCCCAAAACGCGAAAAGCGAAAAGATACATCTCCAGCCAAAAAAACAACCAAGAATAGACAAGATGATTCTTCCAGAATCGCCACCGCCATCATCAAAGGCAACAGACGACGAATCCAAACATCATCATCCCCCAGCCCGATCACCAAATCCAAACAGGAGGGATACGCCGGAATCACCGCCATCCATTGACAGAGGTCCTCCGATACATGAGCAAGACCCCCACGCCACCACCCTCAACCACCACTGGATCACCGCCACCATCGCCTCAACGTCAACCTTCGCCTCCTCCTCGACGCGAAGCATCACCATCACCCTCCGAATCCTACTCGGTGGTGTCGTCCACATCGAGGGAAGAAGACCAACGTTCAGCGCCCTCGCCACGAGTGGAGCGGGCGCCGTCCGTATCTTCCTCGTCATCGTCATCGTCATCCTCATCCTCGGATGACGAGCCACCGCCACCCAGCATCCCCCCCACCACCAAAGCGCCCAACAAAACGTACGCGTCCCGCCAGTAGTAGTGTACAAAAGGAAAAGAAGGTTAAAACAGATACTCAAAAGCCGCCCGTTTCAAAGTCCAAAGCGTCAAAATCTGCCGCCAAAAAAACCGAAATTAGTTTCAACTAATAATGAGCAACCAAGCAAAAAACGTAGTCCTCCTAAAAACCCAGAATATAAGCTAACGCGATCAAAAATTTATAATTTAGGCATAGAGGCCCAATTGATAAAATTAAAATTAACTGCCGGGTTTGAGTTGGCAAAAGAAATTAAGTTCAGAAGCCTTTGTTCCACCAGCAGAGCGGGTGCCCAAAAAAGGTAAGAGGAACACAAATAAAAAGCCTCCGGGTATAATAGCTCCCAAATACAAAAGAAAAGTGTCCATTCCAAAAGGTTCCAAACCCCCTACCCTGGCGAGATGTTTTCCAAGATGTCACGGGGGGGAAAGGAGTTAAAACATCTCCGTATTCAGGTTATCAAATGATGAAAAACTTTATTACTCAGGTAGAACTTTGCGTAAAGCGCGAGGATAACAGTTGCGTGATGTCGGGTGACCGCCTTTTTTGAATTGTTCAAAGATGAGATTCCCGCAGTCGACACTTATCATTCCAACGACGGAGAAGATGTTATCTTTCCTAAGATTTTCCTACAAATATTCGTGAATAGTTTTTTGTGCAAATTAGCGTGCGCAATGTTCATTCAAGCAACCTCCCGCAAAGCCCTGAAATGTTCAGAGCAAGACCTGAGCACCACCCTGGCTCTTGACCAAAGCATGTATGGACAGGAATCCCCAACTGGATCCTTCGGTAATGACCGCCTCGAAATGGACACACGTCCCATCCCCAAAAGAAATTTATTCCCTCATATTCTTTGCACAATGGCTTATGATAGACACTCCTCCCACATCCACAGGCGCCGCCGTGGATATGTTGGACGACGAGAACCCGGTAATGCACAGATTGTTAAACTTTACCGTTCTCTATCCGGGCCTTCACGCCCTGCGAAGTGTAATGTTCAGAGTTTTGAAGGGCATCATAGCTCATGTCCGCGTACTAAACTCCAAAGAATCGTGGGTGAGTTGGATAAAGTCAGAAAAATCTAATGTCGTATATCCTCTGGCTCATTTGGTACAAGACGTTGCTAATTTTGCCCTTGTTGTGACGGAGCATTGTTTGGATCAAGACTTGGACGTTGGAAATTTGATTGGAGAGGTGTTGGAGCGTGCTGTACGTTCTCCGTATTCAATTTGTAATGACTTGGATGATTTTATAAATAAAATTTCTAGAAACTAATTATTTTTTTCGTTCTTTATTCTGTTGCATTTGTCGACGTTGGTGTACGATGCGCGAACGCAAATTCACGAATTTGCGATTGTGCTAGAAGTACGAACGCAAATTCACGAATTTGCGATTGTGCACGGTGCACGAACGCAAATTCACGAATTTGCGATCAGGTAACATGTTCGAACGCAAATTCGTGAATTTGCGATTGTGCACGGTGCACGAACGCAAATTCACGAATTTGCGATCAGGTAACATGTTCGAACGCAAATTCATGAATTTGCGATTGTGCATGGTGCACGAACGCAAATTCACGAATTTGCGATCAGGTAACATGTTCGAACGCAAATTCATGAATTTGCGATTGTGCATGGTGCACGAACGCAAATTCACGAATTTGCGATCAGGTAACATGTTCGAACGCAAATTCATGAATTTGCGATTGTGCACGGTGCACGAAACGCAAATTCACGAATTTGCGATCAGGTAACATGTTCGAACGCAAAATTCATGAATTTGCGATTTTACATGATGTTCGAACGCAAATTCGTGAATTTGCGATTGTGCACGGTGCACGAACGCAAATTCACGAATTTGCGATCAGGTAACATGTTCGAACGCAAATTCATGAATTTGCGATTGTGTACGGTACACGAACGCAAATTCATGAATTTGCGATTCTACATCATGTACGAACGCAAATTCATGAATTTGTGATTCTACATCATGTACGAACGCAAATTCATGAATTTGCGATTGTGCACGACGTTCGAACTAGAAGATATAATCACAAAAAAAATTATTTTACTGATTTATTGCACAGATATCTTTTACAACACGTACCACCGCAGAAACATAACAAAACCAATGCAACAACGTCACCCCCACCCACTACCAATCTGGGTTCCAAAACAATGGATCCCGCATTGTCCGGGGGCTGGATGGTAGCTCCGTTAACGGAATCTACGATATTCATGGCGGTGGTGCTTGATCACACACGAAACGATTTTGGCCTTTGCTCTTCCACTTAATGTCTGTATATTGTTCAAGCTGTACAGGCCAATGTGAAAAAACCTTATTCAGATGATGATTACGTGGAATTGATAATAAAACCCATCATCGTAATGCAAACTTGCAATAATGGAAGTTTTATCTGTAGAGAGTAAACAACCGAGTTGCGATCTTCTCCGCACTCTGGATAGTCCTACGTAAATAGCATTCAAAGATTTGGCGTCGAGATCCAATTCCAATTTTTCACACTCAATAGTTTTGCCTTGTATGCATGATAAGTTTGCGCCGAGTGTCTTATAGGAAATTGATAGACGCTAGTACACATTAGAGAGAAGGATTTCCATTAATTCTGGGTGTGTATTATCCTGGGAGCAGCGCAATCGCTGAAGTCGCTGTAGCTTCACACCTTGCTTATATACGAACACGTGTCCGTTCTCAAATTTAGCTTTTACAGGAATCAATTGCCCATTTGATCGTTCGGGCTGCCATAAATATGTAAAGTCGTCGTGAATGTACAATGCATCTATAAATTTGGATTGAGCGAGCATTTCGTTCAGACATTTTGGAGATTCCCATTTTTTCTCTGTGTTTTTAATGGCAAATGGAATTCTGATTATTTTCTTTCGATGAGAAATTAACCAAATCTTCTATGTGGCGCTTGATGTTTTTATGGTATTGGGATAAATACATCGCTTCAACACTTGGTTTGGGTAAAAGTAATTCAACACCCATTTGTCGAATCAGGTTCACTTTTTCCTTAAAATTAAGCGCGACGACATTACCTTCCGTTTGGATTATCCTGCTCCTGATATCGTTTAAAATATGGAGTAGTCGGCATCCAAGACGCGCATCTGTTTTGTTAGTGTGTACGTTAATGCTTTCGACTCGGTGTTGGTAATGAGTGAATAATTTGACGCCTTTTCAAATTTAGATTTTTGAATCGGCGCCTGTTGACATCTGTCACCGGCGAAAATAATCACAACTCTATAATTACGCACCATCAACATTAGAGTCTTCAACAGCAACGGTGCCAAAACTGTGTATTCGTCCACCACAACCACTCTCCACGAGAGGTTAGCCGAAGCGGCTCTTTTTTCGGCTGCTTCGTTGGAAGAATCCTTTGAAGAAAATTTGACCCACGCATTTTTCGATGCGACGTATCCGATATCAAACAGGTAATTCATTAATTTACACGTTGTCATACACGTGCGATCGGGATGCAGTGAAATTCCCACATTGTAACATAATTCGCGCGTATAAGCAGAATAGCAAATAGATGTGCAAATAGATGTGGGAATTGTGTGAAATATTCGTTTCAAGAGGAACGTTTTTCCCGTTCCCGGTGGAGCATCCAATACCATTATTTTAGATTTGTTATTTTTGACGGCATTTAATAATGCACTGTAAAATTTAACTTGCTCTTCCGTTAAACCGGCGAAGCGAGTTTCATCATCAATATTTGAAGGGTGTTTGTCGTATTCGGTACACAAATAACTCATTCTCGGGATTGATCTTTTCGGCTTTTGTAAGATTTCAAAACAGACCTCAAATAATCTCTTTCTTTTAAATAAGACTTCCACTCATCTATTGTGCTACTGAATATTCTATCGTAACGACGTCTTAACACCATGACTTTATCTTTTACTTGACACACTTCGTAAATACCACCGATGCCATCGGGAGTCACTTCTTCCGGTAGTGGAAATTTCTGTACTCGTTCTTCTGGATCATCCAAATACAGACCTGTTTGTTTGGCTCGCAGATCTATGGTGGGAATTTTGAATTTATACTCTTTCCCACCACCGACAATTATGAACCCATCGGTATGAGGAACGGGAGTGTCCACAAGGTCTAGTGGTATCGTTTCTGTAACCGTCAACTTGTAATGTCCGTTTCTGATATTGACAATGTGATTTTCTATTTTTGGTTTTAAAAATTTAAAAAATACCAAAACGTCTTCTGGGCAGGGCATATATTGTTTCCCCGAACAAACGACTCCCAAAACATCAGTAATTACCAACAAATTAGGCTCACTTTCGGGCGTAGATACAACTTCCGTTTGGAAGATGAGGTTTTTATACGCGGTTACAGGTCTTAAGAAATGCCCCCCAATCACGTCGAACTTCCCGAGATCATCCAAATGCACAATTTCATCGTCGTTGCTCTTGACAACTACCGCCCGAGCCTTAAAGCCATCCCACTTGGGTTTGAGGTGGAGAACGTTGTTGGGATTGAGAGAATTGTCGGAAAACTTTGAAAACACTCGACATTTGATGCTCATGAGATCCTTTGGATTGATAGCATCGAAAAAATCACACTCTGATGATTTATACAACGTATCGCGCATGGTCGCGTCGCCCATGAGTGCGGAGACTAAATGTGCTTCTGCCTCGCGTAATTTATTCCAAGATGCAAACACATCCGAGTCATATTCAATGTCGCCTCGAATGAAAAGTTTTATACTTCCATTGCAAGATAGTTGCTTTTCGAGCGAAATACGAAGGCGGCCAAATTTTTTGACGACGTAACGAACCACGACCGATGTGATGGTATCCCCTTTAGGATCGTACGTTTCACATTCTCGGGATCGTCTGCGGCGTGATGGCACCAAAAGGAAACGTTCTTCGTTGTAGGGAATCATGGTCAAGAAGCGGCATTCTTTGATTGTGGTCTTCTTTTCCACGAAGAATTGAAGATCGGTCACCGAATCTTGTCGAACGCGTGCGCCGGACTCGTAGTAACTGATGACCTCGGGTACAACGACGAGTGTTTCGAGAGCAAAGTTCCACGCGAATTCGTGAATTTCAATGAATATCGCCGTCTCGTATTCATCCATTGTGCGTCAAAGACGATCACCACCATCTCCACCACGTCCGCGGCGAACTGGCGTGATTTTTCATGGGGAAGCAGTTATTATAATCGTTGTAGCAACTCGTGGCTATATTTTGGTCTATCGCGTACCTAATGCTCTCCCAAAAGTTAAGGTAATCGCAAGTCTGGCACGGAGTCTCAACGTAAACCAAACCCGGCAAACTGGCGATAACTTCTCTACTCAACAATTTTGCGTCGTCATCCGAATTTATGTCGAAAGTCAATGCATTCGGCGCGTCCCAAGTGCGTTCACTCATGAATCTCAAACCCGAATGTAACAAACTAATCGTTTGTACCGTAGGCAAAATTAGTAGAGTATCTTCTTGCATAAGCCAATTTAGTCTTGTATTTTTTAGGTTAACCGTTTTGAGACCAGTGTGACTTTCAAATGTGTTGCTTTGTATGAACGATATAGGCATTCCTAAAGTCACCTCTTGAAGATATGTACAATTTTTTGCAATTTCGCTTGTAATGATTATAGTGTTATTGGCAATCAAACCGAACGAATATAATTCATAAGCAGAATTGAAGGTATCGTTGTCTATATATATTTCTTCCGCAACCAGGTAAACACTTTGCGTCTTCCTCCCAAATATAAACCCTCTAAAATCTAATACATTTTTGTTTACGCATACTACGGTACCCAATTCGTACAGACAATCGCAACCGCTGGGGCAATGGAAATCGGTTGCATTGGGAGTTGTGGTCGAGGTAGATACCGTTGTGCTATTTGGAGTAATTGTGGACGTGGTGGTGTTTTCTGTTGTGGTAGAAACCGTTTCGGCAGAAGAGGGAGTCGTCGTGGATGTTGTTTCGGTAGAAGAGGGAGTTGATGTTGTTTCGGTTGTGGTAGAAGATATACTTGAGGTATTGGTGGAATGAGTTGATGTAGTTTCGGTGGTGGAGGATACAGTGGACTCGGTCGAAGTCGAGGTCGAGTTAACGTCTTGACATTGTATAACTCCAACCGCGAGAAATAACACCACGACAACTTTGAAGGCACGCATCTTTCAGGCTGAAATCCCGTTACGCTAAATTCTGATAATGAGTATTATAATTATCAGCTTGCTGCGTAAACGCTTCGAAATGGATTCTCCTTCAGACGTTCTATTGTCGCTCTCTGGCGCAATAGATGAATTGTGGGATCGTTCCCAACCACTAATTGCTCTCAACGACCTTCAACGTGGTCCCATCGAACCTCTTGATCCATCATCGATTCCCGTAAAAGGGAACTCTAAATCTGTGGCATTCAAGTTACACGGCGAGAGCACCAAACTGAATGTTTTCGATAACACTCTGAGGATTTCCATACCCGAAATAAACAAACCTTGCTTAATCAAGACTGGTGTGAGATTCGCTGTACCTAAAGGTCACATTCTGATGCTTTCAAGCTCGCATTCCGATTGTATCCCGGCATTGGTTGAGCCCTGCGATCGAGGTGTTGTTTACCTAAGAATCTTGGCCGAAGATGATAAAACTACTACTGGCTTTCCTCTAGAAGTTAAGTTGCATCTATTTCGAGTTGCTTTGAATACATATTTTACAAATCCGGAAGGTGAAATACTCGCACCCCACAAAAAAGATAATGGCAACGACTCTCGTCTGCTCTGGTCTCTTTCCGGAGATTCCAAAGCCATAGTTCTACCACCGCAATCGCTAATGCTACCCAGAAAGCGATGCGCTTCCTCCGGATTTCTATTCACAAACAGCTCACCCACAGATCCCAGGGTGGTCACCTTACCCGAAAAGAGCATGTTGCGATCTGCGGCAGTGTGCTGCCTGAAATATGGGGTACCGCTCAAATTGGAGTACATCGACCCGCTCCCAAACAACGTTCCAAACATGGGCGTTAATGGATACATGCAGCGGAACCCCAATTATAAATTCACCATAAAGAAGTTACGCAAAGCTCATAATTTAAACACAACTTCGGGGAATGTTCTCAGAGCGCAATCTAACATCATGCATAGACTAGAATGCAGCGAGCCGTCTCAGAAACGACCCCGGTTGGAGATTGATGGCCCGACACCCGAAACGCCGTTGCGGAACGCAATAGCTCGCGCCCTCTCCAGGCTTCACAGCCCCATCACTGGGCAAAGCGCCGAAATGTTCATCGGCGAATTGAGGCAAATTCACGACCAAGAAGATAATGTTGACGGAGATGGCTTACTCACTATCGTTTGCGAAATAGCCAAGAAGTGCGGAATCAAGCTGTTGGATCAAACACGGCAAGAAACTTTGAATGCCATCCTCAACTACGTAACATCCGCGGTTTCTGCGTGGAATTGATGAACCGATCAACGGTCAGGTTTTGGTGTTGGGAAATTTTAGATTTTTTATCATGCGAGTATGCAATTGATGATTGGAGCAACGTGAACGTAGAATTATGCGTATGCTTTATTTTGAGAAACTTCAAAACTCCATCCGTTGACGCCATTTTAGCATGTGCAAAACGTCTTTTGATTCGAAGGTTATCAAATACCGAAACCGTAGTAAAAATACTAACCGATTTAGAAGCGGGAATTCGTTTCGGAGCATTTCCACAACTGCACCAATGCTGACGATAATAAACTCTAGGAACGAGGACAATACGTCCTCTTCCTCCTCGTCTGAAGATGAAGAGTATAACGCGCGACAAAACTTTATCTTGCGTCTTCCTAAAAAGCTGCCAACGGAAGCGTTGTTTTCTTATTTGACAAGAGTAGCTTCACTATCGAACCTAGAATCGGCCAGTGATATACGATCGGTTTCCAATATGTGCCGCATTATTTGCGATGTGTTTTGTTCCATTTTGTTGGTCAATTTCGCACCGATTCCACGCGATATTCACCTGGTTCAATTGCAAGGTCCAGTATCTCTGGGTGAGCCTGCGCGGTTTGCAATCAGTAAGGATCTGTGCACAATGAGAATCGTGATAAATTGTGAATTAATAAAAAAATACTTGGGACAACCATCGAGACGCTTCACGATAGCGCACGCTACCGAACGAAGAGTCTGCGAACAAAATGCCTGGCTGAAATCAAGTGGACAAAGACCGTCTTCACGGAGACACCCGAACCACCTGCAATCGTACAAAGATATAAAGCCGATGGATTTCGGCGAGGTGAAGAGTCGTTTGTTTGTCGTCGCTGATCATCTGGCCACGCATTACTTCGATTTGCTCGTCACCGGAAAGGAGCCAGATTGGATCGATCATGAAGAGTTCGGAAAAAGTGGTGCTTTGACGCTACATTGTGCTTACAAACTTTCCGCTGCCAACATCACTACGCCGCGTCCCACCATCGAGGTTTGTACAAATATACCCGGACACAATTATTCCTCGCGGTTGTGCGGCAGCAACGGCGAAATTGGAATCGGTAAGCCAAATTCGACTATACAACTACCTCCCCTAGGAGAACATTTGTTTGGGTACGATCCTGCGCCGATCGACAATCCACTCTCCTTGTACACCTCGCCTGCACGCTGGTTACCCTACAATGTCGTCCAACGTCGTCAAGAATAGCGTTTTTTTTAAGAAAGATTCCAGGATAGCTTCTGTATCCAAATCGTTGAACATCCAGTTGCGCGCAATAAAAGCATCTCTCAAACCGACAAATGAGAAACAACTTCAGGTAGCCAAGATGTTCGATGGTACCGGCGACTTTGTCCGATCCATGAGGTTCGATGTGAGTCGCAAAAGGCTGAGTGTAGAAGGTGGACAGTTTGTGCCTTTTGATGTGTCCAAAGAAGAAATTAGCGAACCACCATTCGATTGGTATCCCGATGCAAAAAATATCACCGACGAGCTGTCGCTATCAGAAGAATTAGAGAAGCGGAGTATGAAGATCCGTGGTTTCGACGCATGGCCCGCCGGTACGATCGTCAGGCAGTATAGTACGGATTGATGTATTTTTTAATGCTGAATAAAGACTGATATATCTATCCAAACAAAGAATCCCATTTGTGTATTTTCTCACGCACCATATTTTGCAATGTTTTGAGTTTATCTTTGTTTTGTGGCAATTGTTCACACCTAGGGAAGATAGGAATATTTTCTTAATCTCCAAGTCTAAAAATTGCAACTTTCCGTCGTCGTAAATTATTTGTTGCCAACCCACTTCGCTTCGTGAAATTACTATATACTTGAATTTTAGATGTAGCCCGTATTCAAATGTAGGACCTTCAAACGTAGGACCAAGGCGTCCAACTGTTCTATTTGCGCTTCTTTTAAAACACATATTTGAAAACGCTCCTCTTTGCCTACGTTGCATGGTGAGCTGGTTATTTTTCGAATAATTTCTAATGAATCGTTTCAACATAATTCGTCGTTGCGCGAAATTGAGATCCACCAAAGAAACTCCTTTCCAACTATACAAGTCGGTCACCATTATTTCTTGATCTGTCCTGGTAGAAACAAGGGGCAACGGAGCACATTGTTCTAATTCGCATTCAAAAGTAGCGGATGTTGTGATGATGTCGGTGAATTTGTACCGCAGACACAATTCATCAGACGCGGGGCTTTTAATGCCTTGATGATCGAATATTTTGGCTGATCCACTTTTTATCAACACGACAACTCTGTGTGAAAAAATATCATGTATCCACGATTCGCGCGAGGGTTTATTTTTCGGGACAGGTACGAGATTGTTGATCACGGGAACAAGAAAGAACGAATCGCTGAGAGGAAGTTTACTTTCCTGCCAAGCCGTTCTGGCCGCTGGTAATAAAGAGGGTGTGCATATATCATTTTTTAGTTCCGTCCAATGTGGCGGATATAAATAAGCTTCGTTTTTAATCGTAATGATACTATTCATTTTCCACGCCCAATACACATCGGCGCCGGTAACATCTGGTGTCTCGGTATCGAAATACCAATTGTGTAATCCGCGGCACGAGCTCGGTGTGATGATGAATTGCGGAGCAAAGTCACAATGACCAAGTACATGATTCATGACATCAGCAGTCAGTACTTTGTAAAAATACATATTTTTGCAATTGCACCTTCCGTGGTCTCCCTCGACAGTCTTTCGAACGACAACGCGCGATCGCCCCAACTGAAGAGCAGCCACTTTTGAATCGTAATCGGGTAATTGATCGTACCATAGTGGAAAGAGGTACTTTCTAAACACTCTTTCATCAGTCGCCACGAAGACGGCTTCCAAGTTTTCGAGATCTCGGACGGCTATCTTGGGCATTTTGTCGTGTCTTAATTTATTTGAGTGCTTCTACCAAAATGGCCGGAAACCTTTCGGTCCATCTGCCGAGCGGAGGCTTGCCGACCATCACGACCAAGTCGAAGCCTTTACCAAGTGCGTGTCCTGAACCCAATGACTCTAACGATGCACCGAAAGACTCGAATACGCGAGTACATATGGATGTGAATTCACTCGCATCTGACGGTTCGACGTAAAAGTTTGAGACGGCCGATTGGTTAACTACACCGTCAAATGATGCGATGAACGATTTTCTTGTGACGATCCAAAATATTAATCCGGAACACGAAAGTAGAGCAATTTGGGGGGACAGAGTTAAAATATCGGAATTACGTTCTGCCACGTAGACCGAGTCTGTATTATGCGTGTGTTCGTGCTTAAAAACATTGAAAGCTCGTAAGTTCGGATCCCACTTTATGTAATAATTTGTTATCTTTGATCTATTTTTCAACGTAGAATATTTAATCAAAGAATCCCCATATTGCAATGCTGTAGAAACGGTCCCCTCTGATTCGTAAGACCATTCTGAATCGGCGTAAATTCCGCTGGCCAGGAAGACGCTGTCGTACAGGGATAATGCTGATTCTAAATCTTGTACAACCCCCACTATGTGTGAAGAATAGTTTCTCTCCACTTCTCGCAATACGATGCCGTTTGACTGTAAGCTGTCTCTGAATTTTCCCAGCACCATTCTACGCTCTTCCGGGAGAAGTTGCCACCGACAAATAACATATGCACGACACTCGTTGGCCGTGGATAAACTTTTATCGGTGTACGCTTCCCACCGATCCGGATCTTCTAAAATCAACTGCCGCACCGACGTGGCGCGTGAGCATAAAACTGCCCGGCATGTGACTTGCCCTCCGCTAGAGAGCCCCTCTCGTATTCTAGCCAGCGTGACATCTTCGTAAATGGGTTTCCCGTTAAAGTTTTCGCCGAATGCTGCGGACGCGTAACAAAACATTATTGTTCAGCTCTGCGCTTTTTTACGTAACTAGAGTACAAGCCCGATTCGGTATCTCCTTGTTTGCGTTTTTGCTGTTGGGCTGGCATGACGTTGCGCGTTTCATTAGTTCCCTCTACCAAATCGTACAGGTCTTTTACTCGACTATCGGCTCTTCGTATCAGCGAGTCTAGGATAGCTATCTGCTCCAGTACTAAACTCAAGTCGTTCTGATAATCGGCTTCGGCGACGCCGGGAGTCGCCGCTATGTTGGTGATTCGAGAAGATAATTCGACTATCCGTGCGGACATTATACTCAACTCGTTCCTTATATCTTCGGTCGGATCCGAGGTACTTTGTTGATCCTTCGTCTCCGCTATTACGTTCAATTTTTCCGTTTGCCGCGCCAACGTCTCTTCGAATCGTTCGAGTACTTTATATATACTCAGAATTGATTCATTAGTTTCTAGTATCTGTTCGGATAGTTGTGGGTCCACCGTCGTAACTAATTTCGCATCGTCCGTTTGTAACTTTGCGTAGAGTGACAAATCTCTATACAACCCCGACCCTACTGTGATCGTATTATTCCAATTTTTATCGTTTCGCAACATTGCGAGTATGCCAGATATTATTCGTTCCACAGAATCATCTATCGATAGAATACAACTGGTACTTTTATCGCGCGTTGTATTTAAAAAAATCGCCAATTCTAGATTTGATCTGGAAATATCGAATCTTTTAATTTTCTGTAATTCAGCTCGTAAAACAATCTGCCAGTTTGAGCCTCTGTGACATTAACTCACTGCGGTATTTCAATGATAAAAAAATATCGTCGTAAGTTTGGGATAAGCGACCATCTAGCGTCTTCGTCGCCCAATCAATTTTCTCCGATAAAGCCTTTCTCGCTCGCTTCAGCCACGACAATTCGATTTGCAAGACATCCTTTGCTCTTCCTGTTAGCAACAGTCTTAGATCTGGAGTTGGTGTTTGGGTCATGGTTAAGAATCGCACTTCTAACTGCACCTTCCCAAGAACGATCTGCACCTTCCTCCCAGCCGCCGCATTCACCAAGTAAATCTCCCCGAAACGCTTTGTTTGGATTCGAAACGTATATTTTTTCGATTACGCCTGTCGGATAATTTGTGATGATCTCCTTTGCTCTTTCGAACCACAATTTTTCATCATTTAAGCTGATCGCTTCAAGTTCAAAAACCAACTGCTTGGATTTAATGTCTACCCGGATGTCTGGTTCCGATAATAGATGTTGTATTCTTTTTCTGCTTCGAAGACAATGCAGCTGATCGAGGCGTCTGAGTCTGGATATACCAACATAAAGCGCGCTCAATGAGCTTACATCCAAATCTATTTCTACGCTCAAGTTGTCTGGTACAGTCATGCCTTGCACGGAATGATATGTCGCTACGCTGGCGGATTTTAGAGGAAATTGGTACAGACGTATGTTTTTCTGAGGTTCTCGTACGTGCTGCTTCAAGAGCCATTGTTCTTGTGGCGAGGGTGTATCTACAGGCTCGCGCTTGAGTTCGATATTCTCACCGTCCGCTCGCATAACGATGATAATGTTGTCGTCGATGTTGACAAGTGTTACCATCTCTGTGATTTCTCCATTTCTGTACCAATAGGGGAATCCTTCCGCCAACAAGAGGTACGGGAGATACTTTTCGCATCCACACGCATCATCCAGTGTAAGGGTCTCGTAGTCTGGGTTGGAAGAAGCTAAACGGTAGTAGGATCTTTCGGTTTTTGTGGTCGCTTGATTTTCTATCCAATTTGTTCTTTCCGCCAACTTGACGTGGTAACTGGCCAAATATAAGTTTTTGGGGTTCGACGGTATCAAAAGCAGCCTTTTTCTATTATGGCACACCATTGAACAGGCTCGCCATCGGTTTTCATTATTATCCTCCAAGTTCTCAACCATCCATCGTATCTTGTCGACCACTTCGGCCAGGTCGGAATCTACGAAGCGCATCTGCCTATTAAGGGTCAAAGCCTGAACTCCGCTTCCGAATCTGAAAAGAGTTCCGTAGTTGGATTTTGGCAGATGTTTGCTGACCTTTATCGGGGTAAGTTGAGATCTGTCGCCCACGAAAACAAGATGTATCTTAAAGTATTCTCGCAAAATCAACAAGTACAAAAACGAAAGTGAAGGTACCATTGAATACTCGTCGACGATTATCAACGAATAACGCTTAATAAAAGTTTTACTGGCAACGTTCGCCACCGAGCTGTAGGTTTCGTAGGCGTCCTGACAATCTGACCAGCCGCTCCAGGCCTCCTCGTAGGTCATTTTTGCGCAACGTAAAAGAAATTGGCATATAGATAGGGTCTTGGCGAACGGTCTGTACGGTATCAGATTCGACCGTTGACAGGCTATAACCGTGGCGTTGGGCTGCAAAGAACAAAGGGTAGACATTAGAGTGGTTTTTCCCGTACCTGGCGGTGCATCCAAAACAACTAAAGCTCCGCACCCACGAGTTCTATTTTTGTCTATGCAATTGGTTAAATATTTCAATAATGATGACTGCTCGGTAGTTAAAGCCAGCGATTTCATTTTCTCGTAGCTCTATAATCTATAAGCACGCATTAAACCCCAAATGGAAATGGTGTTTATGCACGCGATTCTGATGTTGTAGCTGAATTATTTAGCGAAGTCATCGATTGACGTGACGATCGTGCCGAATCAATCCGCACACCCAAATAGAGCGGTACACGCAACGCTGACGGCACCTTGGTGCGCACATCGCCCGCAATGGTCTCCGGTTTTTTCAACGTTAGGGTCTTTCTGTCCAGCAGGTAGGACGAGTAAGTGTCGGAATAAGAAGACATTGTGGTAGCTAGCTCTTTATTTAAATACATTTCAAAAATTCACTTTATTCAAAAGGACATAAACCCATTCTCTCTAATACAAATTCTGCTGCGGTTAGGTTAAATTTTACTGCACATATAAATCCAGACGCTTCACACCCTCGCATTAGTGTGGTTGCTCCGGATCTTATGGTTCCACGATGATAGTTGACAGGAGCAAGCGCTTGTAACAAGTTGAACTGCGACATACCCATCCGGGCCATCCTTTGCCCTCCGCCGACGAGACTATTGAATGCTGCGGTTAGTTCCTCAAAGTCGGGAACGAGAACTCCATCCGAACGGGTCTTGGGCTTCAGCATGCTGCGCATCAGGTCTATATGCTGAATCGTCCCCTTTGCTCCCGATTCAACAATTTCCCGTAAAACACCACCTTCCGACGTTTCCAAATCCTCGAGGGGAACAGAGAGGTCGGCATTACATGCGGATTTTTTACACACCAACGAGATGAAATCGTCACCCTCTTCGCGGCATACGGTCGATGCAAGTTCGAAGAAACTGGTTGCCCGCTGTTTTATCGACCCGCGCAAAGACGCCCAGATCGGGCTGTTGTCTCGAAATTCTTCGTCGTGACGACACAAAAGATGCTTGTGGAATTGGGAAAAAGAGTATCTGGAGCGGCCCAACGTGTCGTGTCTTATTCCATATTTCCACGTCAGTCTCCTAAGTTCCTCTATAGCCATCAGAGCATCATAACCGGGTGGTCCGCGACCTTTGAGATAGAAAATGGTCAGTTCATCTCCGTCTTGATCGGCATGAAGGCCATCTATTACGAAGGGATTGACATGAATGGTGTGATCGGATGGATCTTCGTGATACAATGCCTCACAGGCATAAACGCAGGTGTTTGTGATGCTTGGTGCTCGATTGATCAGAATGATCGGACATAGCATGTCGACGTTTCTGAACACACACTTGGGTAGCTTCACGTAATGTGGCGACAAAGAGGACTCTATAGTTAGCGTCAATCTAGCTCCAGGAACCAGAAAGCCCAACAATTTATTTCTAATCATTGACGTCTTGCTCGTGAGTATATTTTTCAAATATCCACCCGAGAACTGATCTTCGCGAAACATCTTGTATCGCCGCTCCTCTTCCTCAGCACTACTGTTTTGCACAACCAGAGCACGAGCAACATTCAAATTTCGTTTCGTATAAAACAATGGCGGCGGCATCAATAGTGCGAAATGTGATGTATGAAGTATCCACACCAAGCCACTGCGAACAAACGGGGTGCACTCCACACATTTACATGTTGCCGACAAGCCATGTTGTCTGCATAAAAATACGTTATTAAAATCGGATCCCGCCACCGATAACACATCCCTGGCCGCAGACTGCTCAATTTCTGGTATACCTCTATTCGTGGTGGGAGTAACACAGTATGTGGCGTTCAAGAATAGAGGTTCGCCGTAGAAAGGTTTTTTTATCTGAAGATTCATCTTGGCTCAAAGATGTCCTGCAGGTGTCCGTCTCCTAGTGTTGCGGAAAGATTCTTAACACGCTCCGGTGAGATACGCTTGCCTTCTACCTCCAACTCGAAGCTTTCGATCACATCTCCCCGCTTATATACCTGACGACGGCAAAGACGCGTTCCTTTTTGATATTCTACGTAGTCTAACACGTGCACTTCATCTGGTGCAGAAGATAATATCAGTTGTTTTTTGAGTCGAGCAAACCTATCGCTTTTTTCCGAAGCTTCTATGCTCGTTTTGAAGGTAACCTTGGGTTCGTGACAAAGTCTTTCTTTTGACAACAATTCTTTAGCCTCCCATTCGTCATCGTGTCCTCTTATCGTCTTCCTTATCACGTAGCCGTCTCCACGCCAAACTAATCTCCGCAAATGACTCGTCAATGCCGATAGGAGTCTGGCTCGCGCACCGTCGTCTTTTGGTTGGAAAAATATTGTAGTCTCCTCTTCTACGCGTTCCATCTTTTAAGATGTGTTGTACCGTTCTGGTGACCACGCAAAATCCAATTCTTCGTATAGTTCACGCTGAGAAACATCCATGGCGTCTGTTACCTCCTCCGAAAGACCTCTCGCGTCAACACCCCCTTCCGCTGACACAACTACGTTTCGCATTAATACATCCCGCGCCTTGAATTGAACAAATCTATTTAATCCGAATTGAAATGGTGCCGCTTCGCCATTAACCAACGCGTACAACAATCTCAGAGATTTGTTGAGCGCATCCGAAGAACAGGTTATTACAGCAGCTTTATCGAAAAACTCAGAGTTTGGTAATTCGTTTCGCGCGTTGATTAATAGTAAAACTCGCGATCGTATTCGAGGCCAAAACGCCTCGATAACCGGGACAGGCGGTCCCTTCTCCATTCTAATACTACGGCTGTTTTCCGATTCGGAAATCGCGTCCACCCTCAAAAATTCCAACCGCCTTAACGTGATGGCCGTTGCTACGATAACTAATATAGCGATCATGATATCGTATAGGGCACGGTTGGGATGTTGTAACAATCCCGACTTGAGATCTACTCCCACGCTATATTGTACCAAAGCGGACAGCTGGGCGGCATATTTACCGGGGATCTGGAACTGCCGGTTGGCGGGCGCATCTGTGATCTGCTTGAGCCGTACCTGCGCAAATTTGTCGGGATAAAGACGTTTCAATGTTTGCAGCACGCTGGATAAGTAATTTGGAGAAGGTGCTCTGCCGCCTTTCAAAACTGAATTTTTTAGTTTTTGCACGACCACCTGAACGCTATCGCGGTCTGGATATATTTTGTGTCTCGCCAGGAATCTTTGGTGCGATGTGATTACTTTAACGAGCGACCTAGATGCACCAATTGGTATATCCATTAAATAGATGTTAATTGTATGTATTCGGATTGTGCTGGCCTTTGGGTGTCGTAACGTGAGAATGTTGGCGAAAATCGATCTTAACACTTAATCTACTCATTTGCGCCTTTCCCTTACGATCGGAGTAACGAATCCGTTTGTGTAGAAAAAAATGGCGAATCATATAGTTATTGACGAATTCGTCACCAAGGAACTCAAAGTTCCGCGTACGGTGGCGATCACGGAGTCAGATGCCGCCCATAAAACGAACTGCAAAGTATTGAGGTGTTTCGGGCCGCGCTATTTAGTAGCATTTACTGATGGAGCGCTGTACAAAATCTACGACAAAGATCATAAAAGTATCTCTGCACCCAAGATCGAACGTCGTATTACGGAAATATTTGAATCTGCATTTCCCCAAAAGCCGACCGTAATCGAGATATTTCCCGGCACCACACGTATATTGGCATCGGATATTCTGATGTTGGAAGGGAAAATGGTACATCTACAAGCGTATAGACTTCGCTTGGAGCAATTACAAACGGTTTTGAAACCAAGAGGTAAGCTGGTGTGTGCAACTCCAAATTCGGATACGACCGACCTCATCAACGCGCCTCCGTCAAATTCTAGACAAATGGTTGTTTTGAGGAGCCTGGACGAGTTTTCCAGCTTCATGGTCAATCATGTGGTCACCAAAGCCACCTCCACCAAACGCTTCGTCTGCGTAGGCGAGACCCTTTTTACCAGGGATAAGGTGGCCGTGTTGAAACGAGATCCTTTTGTCCACAATATGCAAACTCCGGTCGGTCTACAGAGATTATTGCTGACCACGATAGCGAGCAATCTGAAGAAACCAATCCAAGTGGACGCCATCAAATTTGAAGACGACAAAAAATACCGTCTGGATATACTGAACGAGATTAAAGAAAACTATTTGGATGATTATGCAGCCGGTGAACGTGTAGAAGTAAAATATGCTGTCGAAGATAAAGGGTATTTGATCGCCTATTATAATCCCAAAAAATCTCATTCCCCACCTTTTCACATATTTGGCATAGTGAAGAAATTGTCCGCTGAGGTTGATAAATCACCTGCACAGCGGGACGATATTGAAAAGATGATAGTTTGGGATAATCAAGCTTTCAAGGAAAAGTGCGAAAGCTTGGTTATATTCAACAATGCGGTAATAGTAGATGTTGACGAAAAAAGTAAATTGGCACGAGAAAATATAATAAATACCACTGCTACTGTCGTTTCACAATACTCGCTTTCGATGCTTCGGGATTTGCCAGATCCACTGTCCATGGTTAGCACGCGACCACTGTCGTCGCCACTACTCTGCAACGATTCGAAGCTCATGCGGGCATTGAGAACCGTCAACGAATTCGTTACCTCAGTTTCCGTAGGTTTAGATGATTCTCAGTTGGTTTCTTCTGGATTTAGAGGACTACATGCACTCGATGAAATAGTCAACGCCGCGCTAACGGCAAAATTACTTCCTCTGGGCGGAAAACGGAAATTGGGAGAAGTTCGTGAGTCAATAGTACCGTATAAAAAACTGAGACAATCGGAGTAAGTAGACGCGTACTCTAATTTTTTTTTATGTTAGAATGGACTACTACTCATTTGGATTCTTCTGGTCTCTATTTGGATTAGCATTTGCGTTGCTGGGCTTCCTTGTAAATGGTCTATTTCCATTTTTAACACCCTTGAAATGTTCTGACTACCAGGATGATCATATAGCGGTTATTGCCGAAGGGTGATGAAATTCACGATCAATTCGTGATTTTAGTGTTCATATGTAGCACAAATGGCTATTTTTTTGACGTGCACAATCTCAAATTCGTGAATTTGCGTTCGTACATCATGTAGAATCGCAAATTCATGAATTTGCGTTCGTGTACCGTGCACAATCGCAAATTCGTGAATTTGCGTTCGTACATCATGTAGAATCGCAAATTCATGAATTTGCGTTCGTGTACCGTGCACAATCGCAAATTCGTGAATTTGCGTTCGTACATCATGTAGAATCGCAAATTCATGAATTTGCGTTCGTGTACCGTGCACAATCGCAAATTCGTGAATTTGCGTTCGTACATCATGTAGAATCGCAAATTCATGAATTTGCGTTCGTGTACCGTGCACAATCGCAAATTCGTGAATTTGCGTTCGTGCACCGTGCACAATCGCAATTTCAAGAATTTGCGTTTGTACATCATAAAAAAATTCATTTCTTGTTTCGCAGTCGAGAAGATAGAAGCGTCGTCAAAATCGATACGATCCAAACAATTATCAAAATAGCTATTCCACCACTTTTTATCTGTTCAATTGTGAGGTTTATAGTCCAAGGAAGGGCTGGCTGCGGCACCGATCGGGCATAATATACTAAGCTTTCCTCAGCGGGACCCATTGTTAAGGTTTGTGTATTGGGAAAAATAAGGACTGGGCGAGTCAAATCTAAAGTTTTCATTTGTGTTATTATCGACTGCGTTCGAAAGCATTTACCCAAAGTAGTGGCCCATAGCCTGACCCAGAATACGTTGGCGTAAGTGGGATCTCGAATGGTATAGCAAGGCGCATCATCGATATATTCATATCGCCAAGCGGTGGTTGGTATTCCCACATCAACTATATCGTTCGCGCCAATCTTCATTTAGTATCCGGAACAAGTGGTGTAAACCAACTGCAAAATATTCATCCAATTCCGACTACGTGCACAATCGGTTAAGTATGGGGCGTTTATAATGACGAACTTTGTCGGCCAATTAGATATGAGGGCTCTTATGATGTTCGGCGCGGATTCCAGTCGCAGATCTTTGGTTTGATCTATTAACGAAGGTAAGGTGGGGAGCCTTAGATCTATAGGTGAAATTTGCCGTGAATTAGTAGAATCCACTTTGCGCGCGAGCATCATCTCGGTGGGTGGAAACGATCGCAGAGCGGCTCCTAATGCTTTTGTCGAATTGATACTTAATCGTTGACCAAGAAGGTTTCGTCCCGCTTCCGCCAAAGTGGAAGCATCCGAGAAATCTATGCTGCCGTACAAAGAGTACTCGCTTGTGCAGATTTGATGAGGAGTCGGCGAAGTCTGCATCTCGACGAAGTAAGAGGTCGACATTGCTTTGAGCAAATTAATGAGGCGGCCATCCTTGTATCCGACCGATACTAGACTTCGAATCAAGACCGATGGTCCCAGTAAAGAATGGGCTTCCCTCATCTTCAGCGATCTGCCGGTATTTATTTCGTACGACAATCCGCATATTAAATATGAATACACGGATTTGGAATCTGATGGGTCAAAGTTAGTTACATAATACAAAGCACGCTCGCATTCTGATGGTATAAACATTAGAGAATCGGATACTTCCAACAACTCCCAATAAGTCATATTGGTATCGAAGAGGCTTACCGCGCGATCTACAGCGGCTACGAGTTCCGAAGAGGGTATTTCCGTATACATCCCACGCTCGACGATGAAAACGCCATTGTCGCCTATGCTAATTTTCCACCCTCTGAACCAAGGGAAAATAGTTATTATCGCCACGTTGGTAGCCACGCATCCCGAACATCGGTTAACGTTGTCTATACCTCCAGACACTATTTTCGGATATTGGGAAAATAATGATCTCACGGTCGAGGCATCGAGATAGCCCGAACAACCGCCGACTCCCGTGCTTTGTATAGATCGTTGCGCGCTATTTATTTGTAGGTTACATTCCAATATTTCGGGAACGGATGCGTTTATATTTTGTAGCTCGAAAAATGTAGCAGAGCCCAAACTATCAAGAAGTTGGCCTATTATCATCGTGGTTTGATCTTCCGTTTCCAGCTGCGAGAACTGGTCTCGGGCTTCATCTAAATTACGGGCTAGTCCTGGGAATTCATCCTTGAGCGTGTTATTCAATCCGTTCAAGGAATTCGATAACGAGAGGGCTACTGAATAATTTTGATAATCGAGTGCGAGTCTTCTACTCAATGCGTATATGAGCATTCTCAGAGAAGTTAGACCACCATCTCTATAAATGGAGATCAGTTCTGTCGCTGGTATACCCAAGGCAGCCGATATCAAAGTAAGGGTCTCGTTTTCCAAATCGACGGGAGAAGAATTTGTATCGTTAGAAACCACCCAACCCACCGGGGAATTTTCGCAATTGATCTCATCTTGAGGTGGAGCTATAACTTCACAATTCGCGCGAGGTTCGTCGTCGAGTTCTGAAATTATTCCAAATAACTTCAGGTTGTGTACGGCGCTTGATAATTTGAAAATGCAACCAAGTTTACGCCACAATTCGAAGTTGTGTAATACTTCTTCTACGGTGCTCGATTCGAATGCCGCATCCACGGTCGTCAGTACCGAACTGGTCAAATCCCCATCGTCGAGATAGGCTGCATTGTTCAACATCACTAAAGTTCTAAACACCGATTCGTCCGATAGCGAAATGTTTACCCATGGTAATATCGAAGAAGCGTCTAAAGTCATAATGATTCGAATAAATCACTCATTACTCGATTCTCTTGATTAGTCGTATTATAATGCGTCACAGTGGTGTATTCGCTTCGGTGTCTCATAAAACGACGCAATTCTGAAGGCGGTAACCGCGTAATGAGTATTGAACCCATAATTTTTCGTATTGATTGAATCCCTAAGGTTCCGACGGGCGCGCCTTGCGGCAATTTCCTAGCCGCCCATGCTCTCAGCGTTTGATTTATGGTAGATCTTTGGTAGGCAATCAATTTGTTTCCGCGTTTCGGAAATAGTCTTTGTATGTGTGGAAGAACTGAATCGAATATGGCTCGATTTACCAACACGATTATTGACCTCGCTCTCTTTTTTGTTTTTATGGGAATGGGTCTTCCCATCTGCAATAGCGGCAAGTGTTCCTTGTGCAATCTTAGTATCTCCGATCCGCGCAAGCTGGTACTCAGAACCAATGCAATCACCAAGCAAACGGCTACTTCGGGCGTTTGGCTTCGAGCAGTTTTTAATATCGAACCAGATTCTAAAACTATACTTCGGATCGCATTCTCCTGATCATCGTTAAGGTACGTTGAACGAGATGCATTCAAAGACGCAAAATCTTCTTCGCTAAAAATTTTGTTCCCAGAAATTTTATTCAATGCATAACCTAATCTAATCGCTGTAGACCTAGAAAATTTACCGTTGGTAAGACGAGCGAGAATCACCCCTGCGTTTCCTTCGGGATCATTTACAAACGCATCCAAATCATTTGAGAATATCTTTTTCAGATAAGCATTGGTGGCGGTCGTGAATTCGTTAGGAAATGCTAAATCTTTAAAACATTCTCGGCTCATCTCTAAAAATCTATGATGAGATTTACGTTCAGTGGAATACAAGCCAAGTACAATGTTCTTTCTTATTCTCTATCTAGTTATCGTTGGGGAAGCCCATTTTACGGAGGTGCCCTGTACGGAATATGGGGAGGTTTTGGTATGCAGCGGAACGGAGGGTCTTCACAATCAATTTGGATGCTCCTTCAAGTCGCTAAGAACCAAATCCGTTGACGCAGAATTTGCACACATAAATGACTTGGTTATAGCGTTTCACTCTTGTTATCCCAGGACACATACAATTTCCCTTTCTGGAAACAGCATCAAAAAAATTACCGCAGAAATCTTCGCCAACTCTTCTAGTTTGACCAAAGTAATTTTGTCATACAACCCACTGGATCACATCGATAAAGATAGCTTTTTGGGTACAAACTTGGAGTACCTGGATGTATCTTTTACTCAACTTGCGACCAAATCTCGTGAACCCCTATTGCTGGGAAGAGGATACTTGAAGATTCTGTACGCCACCCGCACAAGCATCGCGACCGATCTGGAAGCGCTGCGTATAATGCGATGTGAAGGGAGAATTCACTTCACCAATGAAGAAGACGACGTTGAACAACACGAAATGATAGACTGCTTAAATGGCCTGGTTAGTAAAGCCGCAATTCCGGGCGAGTGCCTGTGGTCAACAAACGGGCAACCTACTTGCTACGATCAGAGTTATATTCCGTGCGTCGGTCGTTCTACTCAAGAATTGACACTAACTTCCAATATGCTAGAAGATCTTTCGCCAAACGATTTAGGCTGCTATCCGAATTTGAAGAAATTGCGTATCCCGAGTGGCCAAGTGAAATCCATCGGCTCTGCAACATTCAATAATAATCTTCTATTAACCGAGCTGGATCTGTCATACAACCCAGTAACCGATATTGATGCGGATGTATTTGTGCATCTTCCAATGCTAAAAATTCTGATTTTGCGCGGAACCAAATTATCAGAGTTGAATATAAAATCATCCAGCCTCGAAAAATTAGACATAAGCAAAACCAGAATTCGCGAACCGGACGATGTTTCATTAAAGCTATTACCTTCATTGACACATTTAGATATTTCGGAGAACCAACTGACTCGATTAGGCCCAATTCCCGACTTGTCCAAATTAGTTTTTCTTTACGCTTGCCATAATCGGTTTTCGGATTGTTGCGGAAGAAATAAAAGGCACTGCGGGAGTGGACTTGTTTTGAATATAAATGAAGCGTATATATGTTGCGGCGAACAAGCGGACTGTGATGAGCCGCTAACGGAATGGGACGAATTTGTATGTATTTTATTTCTTATCGCATCAATTGTTTGCACGTTGGTATTTTTGTTCAGATATTCCACCACAGAAAGATATAGCAAAATAAAAAAATAACATTAAAGCAATTTTTTATGTGCTATACCGAATCGATTGGATCAACACTTGGATGTTGGAAATTTGATTGGAGAGGTGTTGGAGCGTGGTGTACGTTCTCCGTATTCAATTTGTAATGACTTGGATGATTTTATAATAAACTATTTTTTGTTCTCTATTCTATTGAATTTGTCGACGTTTGTGCACCATGCGCGAACGCAAATTCATGAATTTGCGATTGTGCACGGTACACGAACGCAAATTCACGAATTTGCGATTGTGCACGGTACACGAACGCAAATTCACGAATTTGCGATTGTGCACGGTACACGAACGCAAATTTACGAATTTGCGAATTTACAAGATGTACGAACGCAAATTTACGAATTTGCGATTGTGCACGGTGCACGAACGCAAATTCATGAATTTGCGAATTTACAAGATGTACGAACGCAAATTTACGAATTTGCGATTGTGCACGGTGCACGAACGCAAATTCATGAATTTGCGAATTTACAAGATGTACGAACGCAAATTTACGAATTTGCGATTGTGCACGGTGCACGAACGCAAATTCATGAATTTGCGAATTTACAAGATGTACGAACGCAAATTCGTGAATTTGCGATTCTACATCATGTACGAACGCAAATTCACGAATTTGCGATTGTGCACGATGCACAAACACAAATTCATGAATTTGCGAATTTACAAGATGTACGAACGCAAATTCATGAATTTGCGATTCTACATGATACCAAAATAAAAAAATAACATTAAAGCAATTTTTTATGTGCTATAGCGAATCGATTACCCAAAGCGCCCGAGGCCAGGTTCGTCGGCCCAAGATACTCATCTTGGGTAGATCCTATGGTATTTAAATCCAATGAAACAGTACCACATTTATTTCCAAAATTAGTCAAAGCCGTTCCCAAGCAAGGGGGAAGATTGTTGATGGCCAAATAATCCGAGTTAACAGTAAAGCAATCGTAAGGTTGTTGACTCTTTCCTTCTAGCGTCTCGCGAAAGCAACTCGTACAAGTACTTTTCACATCCGAAGAGTTTAAATTTTTTGACGCGCGTAACAGCGGAATCGCCGCAATCACAACTCCATCCGGTAGCGCTGACATTTGCACCCACTGTACGATGAGCTCTGTAGATTGTGTTCGTGCAAGGATCCCGTAATGGATGAAACCTATTCAGTGGGTGTGGCAACCACGCATTTCCATCTTGATCGTCTCCAAATTTGCATCTGAATCGGTACTGACCATCTGCAAGTAATTCATCCTCGTTAGTCATCTCCACAGTACTAGGGTCTACCGCTTCGTTTCGATTATAATCCCATAATACCCCGCCTGTATCGTATGCAGCATCGGAACATGCAACAATCCTATCACCCCGTCGATCCACCAAATAAATTAGGATACTTTGTACGACACGTGGTTCCCGAGAGTGTTGCTACCACGTAGGTAGTCCTAAGGTTACAATTTGGTGGATTTATTATGCACCAAACTCCCGAGGTGAGTCTAGTTCCTCTGTGATAATATTCGTCGGCATCGCTGATTTGTACGACCGTACCATTTGACCCACAAGCAGTCTTACAGGTTAATTCTAGAGCAGGAGTATATTCTTGCGCCAGCCACACCGCAGAGTCTTGGCATTTTTGGACATTTTGAACGTCGGCATTGTTAGTTTCCAGAGTTACAGAGGGTAGATTTTGTAACGCATTCGCATTTATCAGTTTGGATAGCTCTTCATCTGCCAATGCCGCATCTAATTTGGATACGTAGGCCGTGTATGAAGTGAGATCGACGCGTGGTAGAGATATCATAATTATTAACACTATACACAAAATGGCAGACAATATTGTCACCACCCCACGACACCGGCCATCCCGACATTATACCTGACGATGTGACTGATGCCTACATCCGAGAATTAATGATAGCTTATGTAAAACGTGACAAGTACGCTATGTCTTTCTTGAAAAATAAAAGTAAAGTTGACATAAATGAAGTAATTAATTTTCATCAAGTTTCTACAGCTGCCGCACCAACAGTCACCTTGATACGCATTGGTAAAAACATCGTGAAGGGTTCCTTGAAAATGGCCAAAGGAAAATTCATTAAACAATTCCCAGTATTAGACTACCTGAAGCCCGAAAAATATCGACACGCAAGTTTCCGAAAGTGAGTACATGGCAATTCTTAATTCGTCGAAAAATAAAAGTAAAAAACCCGCAAATTTGTGGGTGACTGTGGGAATGAACATGCTGATGCAGTTGTTTAGCGATTCTATAGGTGCTCTGGCCACATCAGTGGAAGAGAGTAAGAAAGAATCTGAATTTGAAATCGATTATTCGTCATTAAATCCGCAACAACAACAGATCTCCGACTCTGTCCCACCTTCAGCGGACCCACCCTCAATCGTTGCCTTTGAACCCGAACAACCAAACGAAATAACTCTGGCCCAAGTTGAAAACACCTACACCCCCCCCTCCGAAGAGACATTACGTGATCTTTTGAAGACTAAGAAATGGGAAGATTTGCCAGTAGTAGATCCTTATTCCCTTCTGAAAATCAAAAATGCTGCTGATGAGGCAGTCGTAAGTGAGGGAGAACCCGAACGCAAACCCCTCGGATGAAGAATCATCATCCTCGTCCATTTCGGCATTTTCTGATCTGGAAGATGAAATGGAAAGAGGGGTTCCGGATGGGGATAAAGAACGTGTGTCTGACGTTGATGCTGGCACGAAAAATGTTGTACCAGAAATTCAATTTGGGGAAAAAGCGTAAACGTCGCTATAAGCCGGGATATGGTTGGTGTGACGAAAAAAAATCAAGCAAATAGACAACACACCCGATGATATTTCATAAATATACATTATTACAGGACGTGAAATTATTAACTCGAAAGTAAACTACGATCATGCATTTATTCACCATTACGGCAGCTGCGACCACGGCAATGATGCTATTTGCCGCACTTGCCCAGGAATCAGTAGTAATATCGTGCACCGAATGGAACGGAAGAAATGCATACTATTGCATTGAAGGAGAATTCGACAACATTTCTGGGGATTCGATATCACAATGGTTTA
>NW_026962804.1:7500-25000 GCF_032445375.1 Bacillus rossius redtenbacheri
TTAATCTTTGAGACAAGCATATGACTACTGGCAGGATCAACCAGGGAGCTGCTAGCAGCTTTTTTTTTCGTTCGGAGGAACCTCCCGGGTCCGCAGAGCACCGGGTCCGAATCTTATGATGTACATTTTTTTTTCCTTCTGTATCAACAAGTACGGGGGCGACTTCCCAATATCGACACCCGCTTTGCAATTGCAAAGTCTTTCCTTCCATCTCTAATTAATTTTCCTAGGGAGTAGGCGAGGCCAAACTTCCAAGGCTTTCACTGGCGAATATATCGCGCTCTTAGAAACTCGCATGGTACTTGGCGAGTGGATTTCAAATTATATGATCGGTGCCCACATTCGGGCGCGGCCCACTGCGGGAGCAGACCGTTGGCCCGTGGGCTCGCTGTGAACTAATTTGCCCACTGGTCCGAAAAGTATTCATTTCTAAACACCTTTGGCCAGGGCTGAAGACCGCGACTAACCCCTTTGAAACTTGTCTCTCAGGGAGCTGCGATCCATCAAACATTTCATTGTTAACAGAGGGGAACCATTACTTGGTTAAGACGATAGGACACGCGTTCCCCACCATTTCGCATCCAATCGAATTGCCGCACAAGAGCTCGTTACCTGAGAAAGGTATAGCATTGGCTCGCAGCTAGTGTATTGCAGTTCAGACAGATAGGCCACTTTAGATAGTTCTTAGTGTTCACAGTTATCACCAAGACTAGACCCATATGGATTTAATTCTTCAAGGAGCAGCGGTCCACCAATAAGAGAGATGAAGACATGTTTTCGGATGGCCACAACGCCCCCTCGCCACCCAAATGTGCATGTTTTAAGTGTACATTGGGAGTCGACGGAACATCGGGAGTCCGCTTGCTTTCTCCGGATCAGCTGCCACCCCCCTGATCTACCAGATAGACAAGAACATGTCTTCTCCACCAATCTCATCCACCGAAGCTCCGATCATGGCTTCTTCTACCTTTATACTGATATACCCCCACGGAGCAACATGCGGGCAAGGGAACTCTTGCTACCCTTCAGTAAAGCAGGTATCTCTTATAGATGGTGACTGCACCTTGGCCAGGATTGAAGACCGCGACTAACCCCTTTGAAACTTGTCTCTCAGGGAGCTGCGATCCATCAAACATTTCATTGTTAACAGAGGGGAACCATTACTTGGTTAAGACGATAGGACACGCGTTCCCCACCATTTCGCATCCAATCGAATTGCCGCACAAGAGCTCGTTACCTAAGAAAGGTATAGCATTGGCTCGCAGCTAGTGTATTGCAGTTCAGACAGATAGGCCACTTTAGATAGTTCTTAGTGTTCACAGTTATCACCAAGACTAGACCCATATGGAATTAATTCTTCAAGGAGCAGCGGTCCACCAATAAGAGAGATGAAGACATGTTTTCGGATGGCCACAACGCCCCCTCGCCACCCAAATGTGCATGTTTCAAGTGTACATTGGGAGTCGACGGAACATCGGGAGTCCGCTTGCTTTCTCCGGATCAGCTGCCACCCCCCTGATCTACCAGATAGACAAGAACATGTCTTCTCCGCCAATCTCATCCACCGAAGCTCCGATCATGGCTTCTTCTACCTTTATACTGATATACCCCCACGGAGCAACATGCGGGCAAGGGAACTCTTGCTACCCTTCAGTAAAGCAGGTATCTCTTATAGATGGTGACTGCACCTTGGCCAGGATTGAAGACCGCGACTAACCCCTTTGAAACTTGTCTCTCAGGGAGCTGCGATCCATCAAACATTTCATTGTTAACAGAGGGGAACCATTACTTGGTTAAGACGACCGGACACGCGTTCCCCACCATTTCGCATCCAATCGAATCGCCGCACAAGAGCTCGTTACCTGAGAAAGGTATAGCATTGGCTCGCAGCTTGTGTATTGCAGTTCAGACAGATAGGCCACTTTAGATAGTTCTTCGTGTTCACAGTTAAGACCACGGCTAGACCCATATGGAATTAATTCTTCAAGGAGCAGCGGTACACCAAGCATTTCATTGTGTACTAGAAAGCACCTCTACCATGTAACAAACATACGACCACCAAATTTCTGCTTACTTCCCCCAGCGGATAGTATTTGCTAGTATCATCCACAAAGTAAATCAATTTTTTCAATGTACCGCTTCTTGGGGGAACTGGGCATGAATCAATCAAGCATTTTGAGGTAGCATGTCCGCTTCACCGCGAGGTGCTCTGAATACCATTATACATTCTTTTTCATCATCCACTTTCAGACCACTACAAGACCCATACTGAATTAATTCCTCAAGGAGCTGCAGTCCACAAAACATTTTACTGTGTACTAGAGGGCACCTCCACCATGTAACAGAAAACATACAACCTTCTTAATTTAATTCTGCATTGTTTCCCAGACGATTTGTTAGCCATACAACAGTACCATCCACAGTAATTCACCTCTTTGAAATCCAATGCATTGTAGAGAAACTGAGGTGGTAGCATTCAAACCGTTCTGTAATGTTAATTCTGCTTCATAGAAAGGTGCTACAGGTTCCACAATAATTAATTGGATATTTTTGCAATATATATAGGGCGAGAAAACTCGGGGGGACTCCCTTTTCATTTATGTACATATTCTTTCCATATTGCAAATAATTCCAATTTTTCCCGATTGCATGTCCCCCTAATATACCCAAAATGGGCCTATCGATGGGTTCACAAAGGTACCCAAAATATGAGATTTTGACTGAAAGAGGCTGGCTAACTTCCGGGAACATGATCATAGGAAATAGGTCAAAATCCCGAATCGCAGTTGTTTACGAACAACCACGAACGGAGACTTAAAATAACCTATAAGGCTGGAATTCATGGGGCCTGTATAACAGGCATTTACACAGACTCTCGGGAGGGAGGGCTCTGTGGCCGGGAGAATTTTCTGGCTCCCCGCCCGAAACTTTTCAGAGTCCCTAATGCCTGCTTGAATGTGAATAAGCAGAGCCCGGTAGCTGATATTTTGCCGGGGTGTGGAGGCCCCGGTCGCCGCCAAATTCCTCTGGTCACAGCTTGTGTTAATACACATGTTAATTTTACATGCAAACCACCAATGACAATTTTCCTCGGCCGCGGAGGCCTCGGTCGCCGCCAGAATTTTCTGGTTCCCGCTCAATATATTGCAGAGTCCTGCAGGCCTGCTTCTGTAGGAATATGCAGAGCCCGGTAGCTGATATTTTGCCGGGGTGAGGAGGCCTCGGTCGCCGCCAAATTCCTCTCATCCCAGCTTGTGTTAATACACATGTTAATTTTACATGCAAAACCACCAATTACCATTTCCTCGGCCGCGGAGGCCTCGGTCGCCGGGAGATTTTCCTGGCTCCCCGCTCAATATACTGCACAGTCCCGCAGGCCTGTCTCCAGTGGAATACACACAGTCCGAGAGCCGAAAATTTGCCGGGGTGTGGAGGCCTCGGTCGCCAACAGATTGCCATAGGCTCTGGCTGCAATATTTACCGTGTATTTTTTCCCTCCAGAGACACCACTACACCCTATATAACCCAAAATGGGCCTTGACGCGTGTACACGCGGAGCCCGAGCGCCGAGAGTTCTCCCGGCCGCGGAGGCCTCGGTCGCCGGGAGAATTTCAACGGCCCCTGCTCGAAATTTTTCTAAGTCCAGAATGCCTGCTTCTCCCAGCCTGTGTTAATACACATGTTAATTTAACATGTAAAATCACCAAGGACCATTTCCTCGGCCGCGGAGGCCTCGGTCACCGCCAGAATTTTCTGGCTGCCCGCTCCCCATGGGTAGACGCGCTGCCCAAGCGCCGAGAGTTCTCCCGGCCGCGGAGGCCTCGGTCGCCGGGAGAATTTCTCCGGCCCCTGCTCGAAATTTTTCAAAGTCCAGAATGCCTGCTTCTCCCAGCATGTGTTAATACACATGTTAATTTAACATGTAATATTACCAATGACCTTTTCCTCGGCCGCGGAGGCCTCGGTCGCCGCCAGAATTTTCTGGCTGCCCGCTCCCCATGGGTAGACGCGGAGCCCGAGCGCCGAGAGTTCTCCCGGCCGCGGAGGCCTCGGTCGCCGGGAGAATTTCTCCGGCCCCTGCTCGAAATTTTTCAAAGTCCAGAATGCCTAGTTCTCCCAGCCTGTGTTAATACACATGTTAATTTAACATGTAAAATTACCAAGGATTATTATCCCGGCCGCAGAGGCCTCGGTCGCCGCCAGAAATTTCTGGCTCCCCGCTCAATGTATTGCAGAGTCCCGCAGGCTTGCTTCTCCAAGCCTGTGTTAATACACATGTTAATTTAACATGTAAAATTACAGAGGATTATTTCCCCGGCCGCGGAGGCCTCGGTCGCCGCCAGAATTTTCTGGCTGCCCGCTCAATGTATTGCAGAGTCCCGCAGGCTTGCTTCTCCAAGCCTGTGTTAATACACATGTTAATTTAACATGCAAAATCACCAATGACAAATTCCTCGGCCGCGGAGGCCTCGATCGCCGGGAAAATGTTCTGGCTCCCTGCTCGAATTTTTTTTCTAAGTCCCGATTCGCTATTACAGGCTGGCGCACGGAGTCCGAGGGGCGTAAATATGCCGGGTAGTGGTGCCTTCCGTCGCCGAGACATTTTACAATTGCCTGGGAGCAGTATTTAACATGTTAATTTTTTCCCCTCGTGACACCACTACCCCCTATATAACGCAAAATGGGCCTTGCCAAGGGGGCGCGCAACGCCCGAGCGCGGGCGTTTTTCCCGGCCGCCGAGACCTCCATCGCCGGGAGAATGTCTTCAGCTATTTGCTAGATTTCCCGATTCGCCCCGCACGACAAACAACCACGAACGAGGTGGTTTTCGAGAGTTCTCCCGGCCGCGGAGGCCTCGGTCGCAGGGAGAATTTCCCTGGCCCCTGCTCGAAATTTTTCTAAGTCCAGAATGCCTGCATCTCCCAGCCTGTGTTATAACACATGTTAATTTAACATGTAAAATTACCAATGACCATTTCCTCGGCCGCAGAGGCCTCGGTCGCAGCCAGAATTTTCTGGCTCCCTGCTCAATATATTGCAGAGTCCCGCATGCTTGCTTCTCCAAGCCTGTGTTAATACACATGTTAATTTAACATGTAAAATTACCGAGGATTATTTCCCCGGCCGCGGAGGCCTCGGTCGCCGCCAGAAATTTCTGGCTCCCCGCTCAATATATTGCAGCGACCCGCAGGCTTGCTTCTCCCAGCCTGTGTTAATACACATGTTAATTTAACATGTAAAATCACCAAGGACCATTTCCTCGGCCGCGGAGGCCTCGGTCGCCGCCAGAATTTTCTGGCTGCCCGCTCCCCATGTGTAGACGCGGAGCCCGAGCGCCGAGAGTTCTCCCGGCCGCGGAGGCCTCGTAGCCGGGAGAATTTCTCGGGCCCCTGCTCGAAATTTTTCTAAGTCCAGAATGCCTGCTTCTCCCAGCCTGTGTTAATACACATGTTAATTTAACATGTAATTTTACCAATGACCTTTTCCTCGGCCGCGGAGGCCTCGGTCGCCGCCAGAATTTTCTGGCTCCCGGCTCAATATATTACAGAGTCCCGCAGGCCTGTCTCCAGTGGAATACACACAGTCCGAGAGCCGAAAATTTGCCGGGGTGTGGAGGCCTCGGTCGCCAACAGATTGCCATAGGCTCTGGCTGCAATATTTACCGTGTATTTTTTCCCTCCAGAGACACCACTACCCCCTATAAAACCCAAAATAGGCCTTGCGGTGGGTACACGCAGAGCCCGAGCGCCGAAGTTCTCCCGGCCGCGGAGGCCTCGGTCGCCGGGAGAATTTCTCCGGCCCCTGCTCGAAATTTTTCAAAGTCCAGAATGCCTGCTTCTCCCAGCCTGTGTTAATACACATGTTAATTTAACATGTTAAATTATCGAGGATTATTTCCCCGGCCGTGGAGGCCTCGGTCGCCGCCAGAATTTTCTGGCTCCCCGCTCAATATATTGCAGAGTCCCGCAGGCTTGCTTCTCCCAGCCTGTGTTAATACACATGTTAATTTAACATGTAAAATCACCGAGGACCATTTCCTCGGCCGCGGAGGCCTCGGTCGCCGCCAGAATTTTCTGGCTCACCTCTCAATGTATTGCAGAGTCCCGCAGGCTTGGTTCTCCAAGCCTGTGTTAATACACATGTTAATTTAACATGTAAAATTACCGAGGATTATTTCCCCGGCCGCGGAGGCCTCGGTCGCCGCCAGAATTTTCTGGCTCCCCGCTCAATGTATTGCAGAGTCCCGCAGGCTTGGTTCTCCAAGCCTGTGTTAATACACATGTTAATTTAACATGTAAAATTACCGAGGATTATTTCCCCGGCCACGGAGGCCTCGGTCGCCGACAGAATTGTCTGGCTCCCTGCTCGAATTTTTTCTAAGTCCCGATTCGCTATTACAGGCTGGCGCACGGAGTCAGAGGGGCGGGAATTCGCCGGGTAGTGGTGCCTTCCGTCGCCGAGACATTTTTCTATTGCCTGGAAGCTGTATTTAACATGTTAATTTTTTCCCCCTCGGGACACCACTACCCCCTATATAACCCAACATGGGCCTTGCCGCGGGTACACGCGGAGCCCGAGCGCCGAGTGTTCTCCCGGCCGCGGAGGCCTCGGTCGCCGGGAGAATTTCTCCGGCCCCTGCTCGAAATTTTTCAAAGTCCAGAATGCCTGCTTCTCCCAGCCTGTGTTAATACACATGTTAATTTAACATGTTAAATTACCGAGGATTATTTCCCCGGCCGTGGAGGCCTCGGTCGCCGCCAGAATTTTCTGGCTCCCCGCTCAATATATTGCAGAGTCCCGCAGGCTTGCTTTTCCCAGCCTGTGTTAATACACATGTTAATTTAACATGTAAAATTACCAATGACCATTTCCTCGGCCGCAGAGGCCTCGGTCGCCGCCAGAATTTTCTGGCTCCCCGCTCAATGTATTGCAGAGTCCCGCAGGCATGCTTCTCCAAGCCTGTGTTAATACACATGTTAATTTAACATGTTAAATTACCGAGGATTATTTCCCCGGCCGTGGAGGCCTCGGTCGCCGCCAGAATTTTCTGGCTCCCCGCTCAATATATTGCAGAGTCCCGCAGGCTTGCTTTTCCCAGCCTGTGTTAATACACATGTTAATTTAACATGTAAAATCACCAAGGACCATTTCCTCGGCCGCGGAGGCCTCGGTCGCCGCCAGAATTTTCTGGCTTCCCGCTCCCCATGGGTAGACGCGGAGCCCGAGCGCCGAGAGTTCTCCCGGCCGCGGAGGCCTCGGTCGCCGGGAGAATTTCTCCGGCCCCTGCTCGAAATTTTTCAAAGTCTAGAATGCCTAGTTCTCCCAGCCTGTGTTAATACACATGTTAATTTAACATGTAAAATTACCAAGGATTATTATCCCGGCCGCAGAGGCCTCGGTCGCCGCCAGAAATTTCTGGCTCCCCGCTCAATGTATTGCAGCGTCCCGCAGGCTTGCTTCTCCAAGCCTGTGTTAATACACATGTTAATTTAACATGTAAAATTACAGAGGATTATTTCCCCGGCCGCGGAGGCCTCGGTCGCCGCCAGAATTTTCTGGCTGCCCGCTCAATGTATTGCAGAGTCCCGCAGGCTTGCTTCTCCAAGCCTGTGTTAATACACATGTTAATTTAACATGCAAAATCACCAATGACAAATTCCTCGGCCGCGGAGGCCTCGATCGCCGGGAAAATGTTCTGGCTCCCTGCTCGAATTTTTTTTCTAAGTCCCGATTCGCTATTACAGGCTGGCGCACGGAGTCCGAGGGGCGTAAATATGCCGGGTAGTGGTGCCTTCCGTCGCCGAGACATTTTACAATTGCCTGGGAGCAGTATTTAACATGTTAATTTTTTCCCCTCGGGACACCACTACCCCCTATATAACCCAAAATGGGCCTTGCCAAGGGGGCGCGCAACGCCCGAGCGCGGGCGTTTTTCCCGGCCGCCGAGGCCTCCATCGCCGGGAGAATGTCTTCAGCTATTTGCTAGATTTCCCGATTCGCCCCGCACGGCAAACAACCACGAACGAGGTGGTTTTCGAGAGTTCTCCCGGCCGCGGAGGCCTCGGTCGCCGGGAGAATTTCTCGGGCCCCTGCTCGAAATTTTTCTAAGTCCAGAATGCCTGCATCTCCCAGCCTGTGTTAAAACACATGTTAATTTAACATGTAAAATTACCAATGACCATTTCCTCGGCCGCAGAGGCCTCGGTCGCAGCCAGAATTTTCTGGCTCCCTGCTCAATATATTGCAGAGTCCCGCATGCTTGCTTCTCCCAGCCTGTGTTAATACACATGGTTATTTAACATGTAAAATTACCGAGGATTATTTCCCTGGCCGCAGAGGCCGCGGTCGCCGCCAGAATTTTCTGGCTCCCCGCTCAATGTATTGCAGAGTCCCGCAGGCTTGCTTCTCCAAGCCTGTGTTAATACACATGTTAATTTAACATGTAAAATTACCGAGGATTATTTCCCCGGCCGCGGAGGCCTCGGTCGCCGCCAGAATTTTCTGGCTCCCCGCTCAATATATTGCAGCGACCCGCAGGCTTGCTTCTCCCAGCCTGTGTTAATACACATGTTAATTTAACATGTAAAATTACCGAGGATTATTTCCCCGGCCGCGGAGGCTTCGGTCGCCGCCAGAATTTTCTGGCTCCCGGCTCAATATATTACAGAGTCCCGCAGGCCTGTCTCCAGTGGAATACACACAGTCCGAGAGCCGAAAATTTGCCGGGGTGTGGAGGCCTCGGTCGCCAACAGATTGCCATAGGCTCTGGCTGCAATATTTACCGTGTATTTTTTCCCTCCAGAGACACCACTACCCCCTATATAACCCAAAATGGGCCTTGCGGCGTGTACACGCGGAGCCCGAGCGCCGAAGTTCTCCCGGCCGCGGAGGCCTCGGTCGCCGGGAGAATTTCTCCGGCCCCTGCTCGAAATTTTTCAAAGTCCAGAATGCCTGCTTCTCCCAGCCTGTGTTAATACACATGTTAATTTAACATGTAAAATTACCGAGGATTATTTCCCCGGCCGCGGAGGCCTCGGTCGCCGCCAGAATTTTCTGGCTCCCCGCTCAATGTATTGCAGAGTCCCGCAGGCTTGCTTCTCCCAGCCTGTGTTAATACACATGTTAATTTAACATGTAAAATCATTGAGGACCATTTCCTCGGCCGCGGAGGCCTCGGTCGCCGCCAGAATTTTCTGGCTCCCCGCTCAATGTATTGCAGAGTCCCGCAGGCTTGCTTCTCCCAGCCTGTGTTAATACACATGTTAATTTAACATGTAAAATCAACAAGGACCATTTCCTCGGCCGCGGAGGCCTCGGTCGCCGCCAGAATTTTCTGGCTGCCCGCTCCCCATTGGTAGACGCGGAGCCCGAGCGCCGAGAGTTCTCCCGGCCGCGGAGGCCTCGGTCGCCGGGAGAATTTCTCCGGCCCCTGCTCGAAATTTTTCAAAGTCCAGAATGCCTGCTTCTCCCAGCATGTGTTAATACACATGTTAATTTAACATGTAATATTACCAATGACCTTTTCCTCGTCCGCGGAGGCCTCGGTCGCCGCCAGAATTTTCTGGCTGCCCGCTCCCCATGGGTAGACGCGCTGCCCGAGCGCCGAGATTTCTCCCGGCCGCGGAGGCCTCTGTCGCCGGGAGAATTTCTCTGGCCCCTGCTCGAAATTTTTCAAAGTCCAGAATGCCTAGTTCTCCCAGCCTGTGTTAATACACATGTTAATTTAACATGTAAAATTACCAAGGATTATTATCCCGGCCGCAGAGGCCTCGGTCGCCGCCAGAAATTTCTGGCTCCCCGCTCAATGTATTGCAGAGACCCGCAGGCTTGCTTCTCCAAGCCTGTGTTAATACACATGTTAATTTAACATGTAAAATTACCGAGGATTATTTCCCCGGCCGCGGAGGCCTCGATCGCCGCCAGAAATTTCTGGCTCCCCGCTCAATATATTGCAGCGACCCGCAGGCTTGCTTCTCCCAGCCTGTGTTAATACACATGTTAATTTAACATGTAAAATCACCAAGGACCATTTCCTCGGCCGCGGAGGCCTCGGTCGCCGCCAGAATTTTCTGGCTGCCCGCTCCCCATGTGTAGACGCGGAGCCCGAGCGCCGAGAGTTCTCCCGGCCGCGGAGGCCTCGGTCGCCGCCAGAATTTTCTGGCTCCCCGCTCAATGTATTGCAGAGTCCCGCAGGCTTGCTTCTCCAAGCCTGTGTTAATACACATGTTAATTTAACATGCAAAATCACCAATGACAATTTCCTCGGCCGCGGAGGCCTCCATCGCCGGGAGAATTTTCTGGCTCTCTGCTCGAATTTTTTCTAAGTCCCGATTCGCTATTACAGGCTGGCGCACGGAGTCCGAGGGGCGGAAATATGCCGGGTAGTGGTGCCTTCCGTCGCCGAGACATTTTACAATTGCCTGGGAGCAGTATTTAACATGTTAATTTTTTCCCCCTCGGGACACCACTACCCCCTATATAACCCAAAATGGGCCATGCAATGGGTGCCCACAACGCCCGAGCGCGGGCATTTTTCCCGGGCGCCGAGGCCTCGATCGCCGGGAGAATGTCTCCAGCTATTTGCATGATGTCCCGATTCGCCCCACAAGGCGAACAACCACGAACGAGGTGGTTTTCGTTCGTGGTTGTTTTCGTTCGTGGTTGTTTACTGTTCGTGGTTGTTTTCATTCGTGGTTGTTGTGCGTTCGTGGTTGTTGTCGTTCGGGGTTGTTTTCCGTTCGTGGTTGTTGTCGTTCGTGGTTGTTGTCGTTCGTGGTTGTTGTCGTTCGTGGTTGTTTTCCGTTCGTGGTTGTTTTACGTTCGTGGTTGTTTTCGAGGCAATTGGTACTTTGAAAATTTCAATCGGTTAGCTAGAAAAAATTCTCCCGGCGGTGATTGCCTTGATCGCCGGGAGAATTTTCTGGCTCCCCGATAAAATTTTTTCCAAGTCCCGATTCGCTCTTACTAGCTGGCGCACGGAGTCCGAGGGGCGGGAATTCGCCGGGTAGTGGTGTGTTCCGTCGCCGAGACATTTTCCTATTGCCTGGAAGCAGTATTTAACATGTTAATTTTTTCCCCCTCGGGACACCACTACCCCCTATATAACACAAAATGGGCCTTGCCGCGGGTACACCCGGAGCCCGAGCGCCGAGAGTTCTCCCGGCCGCAGAGGCCTCGGTCGCCGGGAGATTTTCTCCGGCCCCTGCTCGAAATTTTCCAAAGTCCAGAATGCCTGCTTCTCCCAGCCTGTGTTAATACACATGTTAATTTAACATGTAAAATCACCAAGGACCATTTCCTCGGCCGCGGAGGCCTCGGTCGCCGCCAGAATTTTCTGGCTGCCCGCTCCCCAAGGGTAGACGCGGAGCCCGAGCGCCGAGAGTTCTCCCGGCCGCGGAGGCCTCGGTCGCCGGGAGAATTTCTCCGGCCCCTGCTCGAAATTTTTCAAAGTCCAGAATGCCTGCTTCTCCCAGCATGTGTTAATACACATGTTAATTTAACATGTAATATTACCAATGACCTTTTCCTCGGCCGCGGAGGCCTCGGTCGCCGCCAGAATTTTCTGGCTGCCCGCTCCCCATGGGTAGACGCGGAGCCCGAGCGCCGAGAGTTCTCCCGGCCGCGGAGGCCTCGGTCGCCGGGAGAATTTCTCCGGCCCCTGCTCGAAATTTTTCAAAGTCCAGAATGCCTAGTTCTCCCAGCCTGTGTTAATACACATGTTAATTTAACATGTAAAATTACCAAGGATTATTATCCCGGCCGCAGAGGCCTCGGTCGCCGCCAGAAATTTCTGGCTCCCCGCTCAATGTATTGCAGAGTCCCGCAGGCTTGCTTCTCCAAGCCTGTGTTAATACACATGTTAATTTAACATGTAAAATTACAGAGGATTATTTCCCCGGCCGCGGAGGCCACGGTCGCCGCCAGAATTTTCTGGCTGCCCGCTCAATGTATTGCAGAGTCCCGCAGGCTTGCTTCTCCAAGCCTGTGTTAATACACATGTTAATTTAACATGCAAAATCACCAATGACAAATTCCTCGGCCGCGGAGGCCTCGATCGCCGGGAAAATGTTCTGGCTCCCTGCTCGAATTTTTTTTCTAAGTCCCGATTCGCTATTACAGGCTGGCGCACGGAGTCCGAGGGGCGTAAATATGCCGGGTAGTGGTGCCTTCCGTCGCCGAGACATTTTACAATTGCCTGGGAGCAGTATTTAACATGTTAATTTTTTCCCCTCGGGACACCACTACCCCCTATATAACCCAAAATGGGCCTTGCCAAGGGGGCGCGCAACGCCCGAGCGCGGGCGTTTTTCCCGGCCGCCGAGGCCTCCATCGCCGGGAGAATGTCTTCAGCTATTTGCTAGATTTCCCGATTCGCCCCGCACGGCAAACAACCACGAACGAGGTGGTTTTCGAGAGTTCTCCCGGCCGCAGAGGCCTCGGTCGCCGGGAGAATTTCTCGGGCCCCTGCTCGAAATTTTTCTAAGTCCAGAATGCCTGCATCTCCCAGCCTGTGTTAAAACACATGTTAATTTAACATGTAAAATTACCAATGACCATTTCCTCGGCCGCAGAGGCCTCGGTCGCAGCCAGAATTTTCTGGCTCCCTGCTCAATATATTGCAGAGTCCCGCATGCTTGCTTCTCCCAGCCTGTGTTAATACACATGGTTATTTAACATGTAAAATTACCGAGGATTATTTCCCTGGCCGCAGAGGCCGCGGTCGCCGCCAGAATTTTCTGGCTCCCCGCTCAATGTATTGCAGAGTCCCGCAGGCTTGCTTCTCCAAGCCTGTGTTAATACACATGTTAATTTAACATGTAAAATTACCGAGGATTATTTCCCCGGCCGCGGAGGCCTCGGTCGCCGCCAGAATTTTCTGGCTCCCCGCTCAATATATTGCAGCGACCCGCAGGCTTGCTTCTCCCAGCCTGTGTTAATACACATGTTAATTTAACATGTAAAATTACCGAGGATTATTTCCCCGGCCGCGGAGGCCTCGGTCGCCGCCAGAATTTTCTGGCTCCCGGCTCAATATATTACAGAGTCCCGCAGGCCTGTCTCCAGTGGAATACACACAGTCCGAGAGCCGAAAATTTGCCGGCGTGTGGAGGCCTCGGTCGCCAACAGATTGCCATAGGCTCTGGCTGCAATATTTACCGTGTATTTTTTCCCTCCAGAGACACCACTACCCCCTATATAACCCAAAATGGGCCTTGCGGCGGGTACACGCGGAGCCCGAGCGCCGAAGTTCTCCCGGCCGCGGAGGCCTCGGTCGCCGGGAGAATTTCTCCGGCCCCTGCTCGAAATTTTTCAAAGTCCAGAATGCCTGCTTCTCCCAGCCTGTGTTAATACACATGTTAATTTAACATGTAAAATTACCGAGGATTATTTCCCCGGCCGCGGAGGCCTCGGTCGCCGCCAGAATTTTCTGGCTCCCCGCTCAATGTATTGCAGAGTCCCGCAGGCTTGCTTCTCCCAGCCTGTGTTAATACACATGATAATTTAACATGTAAAATCATTGAGGACCATTTCCTCGGCCGCGGAGGCCTCGGTCGCCGCCAGAATTTTCTGGCTCCCCGCTCAATGTATTGCAGAGTCCCGCAGGCTTGCTTCTCCCAGCCTGTGTTAATACACATGTTAATTTAACATGTAAAATCAACAAGGACCATTTCCTCGGCCGCGGAGGCCTCGGTCGCCGCCAGAATTTTCTGGCTGCCCGCTCCCCATTGGTAGACGCGGAGCCCGAGCGCCGAGAGTTCTCCCGGCCGCGGAGGCCTCGGTCGCCGGGAGAATTTCTCCGGCCCCTGCTCGAAATTTTTCAAAGTCCAGAATGCCTGCTTCTCCCAGCATGTGTTAATACACATGTTAATTTAACATGTAATATTACCAATGACCTTTTCCTCGGCCGCGGAGGCCTCGGTCGCCGCCAGAATTTTCTGGCTGCCCGCTCCCCATGGGTAGACGCGCTGCCCGAGCGCCGAGAGTTCTCCCGGCCGCGGAGGCCTCGGTCGCCGGGAGAATTTCTCCGGCCCCTGCTCGAAATTTTTCAAAGTCCAGAATGCCTAGTTCTCCCAGCCTGTGTTAATACACATGTTAATTTAACATGTAAAATTACCAAGGATTATTATCCCGGCCGCAGAGGCCTCGGTCGCCGCCAGAAATTTCTGGCTCCCCGCTCAATGTATTGCAGAGTCCCGCAGGCTTGCTTCTCCAAGCCTGTGTTAATACACATGTTAATTTAACATGTAAAATTACCGAGGATTATTTCCCCGGCCGCGGAGGCCTCGGTCGCCGCCAGAAATTTCTGGCTCCCCGCTCAATATATTGCAGCGACCCGCAGGCTTGCTTCTCCCAGCCTGTGTTAATACACATGTTAATTTAACATGTAAAATCACCAAGGACCATTTCCTCGGCCGCGGAGGCCTCGGTCGCCGCCAGAATTTTCTGGCTGCCCGCTCCCCATGTGTAGACGCGGAGCCCGAGCGCCGAGAGTTCTCCCGGCCGCGGAGGCCTCGGTCGCCGCCAGAATTTTCTGGCTCCCCGCTCAATGTATTGCAGAGTCCCGCAGGCTTGCTTCTCCAAGCCTGTGTTAATACACATGTTAATTTAACATGCAAAATCACCAATGACAATTTCCTCGGCCGCGGAGGCCTCCATCGCCGGGAGAATTTTCTGGCTCTCTGCTCGAATTTTTTCTAAGTCCCGATTCGCTATTACAGGCTGGCGCACGGAGTCCGAGGGGCGGAAATATGCCGGGTAGTGGTGCCTTCCGTCGCCGAGACATTTTACAATTGCCTGGGAGCAGTATTTAACATGTTAATTTTTTCCCCCTCGGGACACCACTACCCCCTATATAACCCAAAATGGGCCATGCAATGGGTGCCCACAACGCCCGAGCGCGGGCATTTTTCCCGGGCGCCGAGGCCTCGATCGCCGGGAGAATGTCTCCAGCTATTTGCATGATGTCCCGATTCGCCCCACAAGGCGAACAACCACGAACGAGGTGGTTTTCGTTCGTGGTTGTTTTCGTTCGTGGTTGTTTACCGTTCGTGGTTGTTTTCATTCGTGGTTGTTGTGCGTTCGTGGTTGTTGTCGTTCGGGGTTGTTTTCCGTTCGTGGTTGTTGTCGTTCGTGGTTGTTGTCGTTCGTGGTTGTTGTCGTTCGTGGTTGTTTTCCGTTCGTGGTTGTTTTACGTTCGTGGTTGTTTTCGAGGCAATTGGTACTTTGAAAATTTCAATCGGTTAGCTAGAAAAAATTCTCCCGGCGGTGATTGCCTTGATCGCCGGGAGAATTTTCTGGCTCCCCGATAAAATTTTTTCCAAGTCCCGATTCGCTCTTACAAGCTGGCGCACGGAGTCCGAGGGGCGGGAATTCGCCGGGTAGTGGTGCGTTCCGTCGCCGAGACATTTTCCTATTGCCTGGAAGCAGTATTTAACATGTTAATTTTTTCCCCCTCGGGACACCACTACCCCCTATATAACACAAAATGGGCCTTGCCGCGGGTACACCCGGAGCCCGAGCGCCGAGAGTTCTCCCGGCCGCAGAGGCCTCGGTCGCCGGAGAGAATTTCTCCGGCCCCTGCTCGAAATTTTCCAAAGTCCAGAATGCCTGCTTCTCCCAGCCTGTGTTAATACACATGTTAATTTAACATGTAAAATTACCAAGGACCATTTCCTCGGCCGCGGAGGCCTCGGTCGCCGCCAGAATTTTCTGGCTGCCCGCTCCCCATGGGTAGACGCGGAGCCCGAGCGCCGAGAGTTCTCCCGGCCGCGGAGGCCTCGGTCGCCGGGAGAATTTCTCCGGCCCCTGCTCGAAATTTTTCAAAGTCCAGAATGCCTGCTTCTCCCAGCATGTGTTAATACACATGTTAATTTAACATGTAATATTACCAATGACCTTTTCCTCGGCCGCGGAGGCCTCGGTCGCCGCCAGAATTTTCTGGCTGCCCGCTCCCCATGGGTAGACGCGGAGCCCGAGCGCCGAGAGTTCTCCCGGCCGCGGAGGCCTCGGTCGCCGGGAGAATTTCTCCGGCCCCTGCTCGAAATTTTTCAAAGTCCAGAATGCCTAGTTCTCCCAGCCTGTGTTAATACACATGTTAATTTAACATGTAAAATTAACAAGGATTATTATCCCGGCCGCAGAGGCCTCGGTCGCCGCCAGAAATTTCTGGCTCCCCGCTCAATGTATTGCAGAGTCCCGCAGGCTTGCTTCTCCAAGCCTGTGTTAATACACATGTTAATTTAACATGTAAAATTACAGAGGATTATTTCCCCGGCCGCGGAGGCCTCGGTCGCCGCCAGAATTTTCTGGCTGCCCGCTCAATGTATTGCAGAGTCCCGCAGGCTTGCTTCTCCAAGCCTGTGTTAATACACATGTTAATGTAACATGCAAAATCACCAATGACAAATTCCTCGGCCGCGGAGGCCTCGATCGCCGGGAAAATGTTCTGGCTCCCTGCTCGAATTTTTTTTCTAAGTCCCGATTCGCTATTACAGGCTGGCGCACGGAGTCCGAGGGGCGTAAATATGCCGGGTAGTGGTGCCTTCCGTCGCCGAGACATTTTACAATTGCCTGGGAGCAGTATTTAACATGTTAATTTTTTCCCCTCGGGACACCACTACCCCCTATATAACCCAAAATGGGCCTTGCCAAGGGGGCGCGCAACGCCCGAGCGCGGGCGTTTTTCCCGGCCGCCGAGGCCTCCATCGCCGGGAGAATGTCTTCAGCTATTTGCTAGATTTCCCGATTCGCCCCGCACGGCAAACAACCACGAACGAGGTGGTTTTCGAGAGTTCTTCCGGCCGCGGAGGCCTCGGCCGCCGGGAGAATTTCTCCGGCCCCTGTTCGAAATTTTTCTAAGACCAGAATGCCTGCATCTCCCAGCCTGTGTTAATACACATGTTAATTTAACATGTAAAATCACCAAGGACCATTTCCTCGGCCGCGGAGGCCTCGGTCGCCGCCAGAATTTTCTGGCTGCCCGCTCCCCATGGGTAGACGCGGAGCCCGAGCGCCGAGAGTTCTCCCGGCCGCGGAGGCCTCGGTCGCCGGGAGAATTTCTGCGGCCCCTGCTCGAAATTTTTCAAAGTCCAGAATGCCTGCTTCTCCCAGCATGTGTTAATACACATGTTAATTTAACATGTAATATTACCAATGACCTTTTCCTCGGCCGCGGAGGCCTCGGTCGCCGCCAGAATTTTCTGGCTGCCCGCTCCCCATGGGTAGACGCGGAGCCCGAGCGCCGAGAGTTCTCCCGGCCGCGGAGGCCTCGGTCGCCGGGAGAATTTCTCCGGCCCCTGCTCGAAATTTTTCAAAGTCCAGAATGCCTGCTTCTCCCAGCATGTGTTAATACACATGTTAATTTAACATGTAAAATTACCAAGGATTATTATCCCGGCCGCGGAGGCCTCGGTCGCCGCCAGAATTTTCTGGCTCCCCGCTCAATATATTGCAGAGTCCCGCAGGCTTGCTTCTCCCAGCCAGTGTTAATACACATGTT
>NW_026962805.1:0-29080 GCF_032445375.1 Bacillus rossius redtenbacheri
TAGGCAGGCAATTGGGCAGGCAATAAGGCAGTTAATTAGACAGGCAATTAGGCAGGCAATTGGGAAGGCAATTAAGCAGGCAATAGTGCAGGCAATAAAACAGTTAATTAGACAGGCATTTAGGCAGGCAATTAGGTAGTTAATTAGGCGGTCAATTCGGCAGGCATTTGGCAGTTAATTAGGCAGTTAATTAGGCAGGCAATTAACCAGATAATTAGGCAGGCAATTAGGCAGATAATTAAGCAGGCAATTAGGCAGTTAATTAAAAGGTCAATTAGGCAGGCAATTAGGCATTTAATTAGGCAGTTAATTAGGCAGGCAATTGTGCAGTTAATTAGGCAGGCTATTGGGCAGGCAATAAGGCAGTTAATTAGACAGGCAATTAGGCAGGCAATTGGGAAGGCAATTAAGCAGGCAAATAGGCAGGCAATAAGTCAGTTAATTTGACAGGCATTTAGGCAGGCAATTAGGTAGTAATTAGGCAAGCAATTAGGCAGGAAGGCAATTAGGCAGGCAGGCAATTAGGCAGACAGGCAATTAGGCAGGCAGGCAATTAGTCAGGCAATTAAGCAGTTTATTAGGAAGGCAGTCAATTTGGCAGGTAATAAGGCAGGCTATTAGGCAGGCTATTAGGCAGATAATTAGGCAGGCAATTAGGCAGGCAATTAGGCACCTAATTAGGCGGTCTTTTAGGCCGGCAATTGGGCAGTTAATTATGCAGTTAATTAGGCAGGCAATTAGGCATTTAATTAGGCTGGCAATTAAGCAGATAATTAGGCAGGCAATTAGGCAGTTAATTAGGCAGTTAATAAGACAGGTAATTAGGCATTTAATTAAGCAGTTAATTAGGCAGGCAATTGGGCAGTTAATTAGGCAGGCAATTGAGCAGATAATTTGGCATTTAATTAGGCAGGCAATTAAGCAGATAATTAGGCAGGCAATTAGGCAGATAATTAAGCAGGCAATTAGGCAGTTAATTAGGCGGTCAATTAGGCAGGCAATTAGTCAGTTAATTAGGCAGTTTATTAGGCAGGCAATTAGACGGTTAATTAGGCGGTTAATTAGACAGGCAATTAGGCATTTAATTAGGCATTTAATTAGGCAGGCCATTGTGCAGTTTATTAGGTAGTAATTTAGGCAGGCAATTAGGCAGGCAATTAGGCATATAATTAAGCAGTTAATGAGGCAGGCAATTAAGCAGATAATTAGGCAGGCAAATAGGCAGATAATTAAGCTGGTAATTAGGCAGTTAATTAGGCGGTCAATTAGGCAGGCCATTAGGCAGGCAATTAGGCAGGCAGGCAATTAGGAAGGCAATCAATTAGGCAGGCAATTAAGCAGTTTATTAGGCAAGCAGGCAATTTGGCAGGTAATTAGGCAAGCAATTAGGCAGGCTATTAGGCATACAATAAGGCAGGCAATTAGGCAGTTAATTAGGCGGTCATTTTGTCAGGGAATTAGGCTGTTAATTAGGCAGTTAATTAGGCAGGCAATTAGGCGTTTAATTAGGCGGTTAATTAGACAGGAAATTAGGCAGTTAATTAGGCAGGCAATTATGCCGTTAGTTAGGTATTTAATTAGGCGGGCAATTAGGCAGTTAATTAGGCAGGCAATTAGGCAGATAATTAAGCAGGCAATCTGGCAGTTAATTAGGCAGGCAATTAGGCAGGCAATTAGGCAGGCAATAAGGCAGGCAATTAAGCAGGCAATTAGGCAAGCAATTAGGCAGGCAATTAGGCAGTTAATTAGGCAGTTAATTAGAAAGGTAATTAGGTATTTAATTAAGCAGTTAATTAGGCAGGCAAATGTGCAGTTAATTAGGCAGGCAATTGGGCAGTTAATTAGGCAGTTAATTAGGCAGGCAATTAGGCAGTTAATTAGGCGGTCAATTAGGCAGGCAATTAAACAGTTAATTAGGCAGTTAATTAGGCAGCCAATTGGGAAGTTAATTAGGCAGTTAATTAGACAGTTAATTAGGCAGTTAATTAGGTGGTCAATTAGGCAGGCAATTGGGCAGTTAATTAGGCAGTTAATTAGGCAGGCAATTGAGCAGTTATTAAGGAAGTTAATTATTCAGGCAATTAAGCAGATAATTAGGCAGTAATTTAGGCAGGCAATTAAGCAGATAATTAGGAAGGCAATTAGGCAGAAAATTAAGCAGGCAATTAGGAAGTTGATTAGGCAGTCAATATGGCAGGCAATTAGGCAGTTAATTAGGCAGTTAATTAGGCAGTTAATTAGGCAGGCAATTGGGCAGTTAATTAGGCAGTTAATTAGACAGGCAACTAGGCATTTAATTAGGCAGTTAATTAGGCAGGCAATTAAGCAGATAATTAGGCAGGCAATTAGGCAGGCAATTAAGCAGGCAATTAGGCAGGCAATTATGCAGATTTATGAGAAGGCAGTCAGGCAGTTAATTAGGCAGGCAATTAGGCAGGCACTTAGGCAGTTAATTAGGCAGGCAATTGGGCAGTTAATTAGGCAGTTAATTAGGCAGGCAATTAAGCAGATAATTAGGCAGGCTATTAAACAGGCAATTAGGCAGGCAATTAGGCAGATAATCAAGCAGGCAATTAGGCAGTTAATTAAGCGGTCAATTAGGCAGGCAAATGGGCAGTTAATTAGGCAGGCAATTGGGCAGATAATTAGGCTGTTAATTAGGCAGGCAATTAAGCAGATGATTAGGCAGTTAATTAGGCATGCAATTAAGCAGATAATTGGGCAGGCAATTAGGCAGATAATTAAGCAGGCAACTAGGCAGTTAATTAGGCGGTCAATCAGGCAGGCAATTAGGCAGTTAATAAGGCAGTTAATTAGGCAGTTAATTAGGCAGGCAATTGGGCAGTTAATTAGGCAGTTAATTAGACAGGCAATTAGGTATTTAATTAGGCCGTTAATTAGGCAGGCAAGTGTGCAGTTAATTTGTTAGGTAATTAGGCAGGCAATTAGGCAGGCAATTAGGCAGTTAATTTGCAGGCAATTAGGCAGATAATTAAGCAGGCAATCAGGCAGTTAATTAGGCAGGCAATTAGGCAGGCACTTCGGCAGTTAATTAGGCAGGCAATTAGGCACATAATAAGGCAGGCAATTATGCAGTTAATTAGGCAGGCAATTAGGCAGGCAATTAGGAAGTAAATTAGGCTGGCAATTAGGCAGGCAATTAAGCAGGCAATAAGGCAGGCAATAAGGCAGTTTATTAGTCAAGCAATTAAGCAGGCAATTAGGTAGGTAATTTAGCAGGCAATTATGCAGTTATTAGGCAAGCAATTAGGCAAGCAGGCAATTAGGCAAGCAGGCAAATATGCAGGCAATTAAGCAGTTAATTAGGCAGGCAGGTAATTTGGCAGGTAATTAGGCAGGCTATTAGGCAGTTAATTAGGCGGTCAATTAGGCAGGCAAATGGTCAATTAATTAAGCAGTTAATTAGGCAGGCAATTGGGCAGTTAATTAGGCAGTTAATTAGGCAGGCAATTAAGCAGATAGTTAGGCAGTTAATTAGGCAGGCAATTAAGCAGATAATTTGGCAGTCAATTAGACAGATAATTAAGCAGGCAATTGGGCAGTTAATTAGGCAGTTTATTAGGCAGGCAATTAGACGGTTAATTAGGCGGTTAATTAGACAGGCAATTAGGCATTTAATTAGGCATTTAATTAGGCAGGCCATTGTGCAGTTTATTAGGTAGTAATTTAGGCAGGCAATTAGGCAGGCAATTAGGCATATAATTAAGCAGTTAATGAGGCAGGCAATTAAGCAGATAATTAGGCAGGCAAATAGGCAGATAATTAAGCTGGTAATTAGGCAGTTAATTAGGCGGTCAATTAGGCAGGCCATTAGGCAGGCAATTAGGCAGGCAGGCAATTAGGAAGGCAATCAATTAGGCAGGCAATTAAGCAGTTTATTAGGCAAGCAGGCAATTTGGCAGGTAATTAGGCAAGCAATTAGGCAGGCTATTAGGCATACAATAAGGCAGGCAATTAGGCAGTTAATTAGGCGGTCATTTTGTCAGGGAATTAGGCTGTTAATTAGGCAGTTAATTAGGCAGGCAATTAGGCGTTTAATTAGGCGGTTAATTAGACAGGAAATTAGGCAGTTAATTAGGCAGGCAATTATGCCGTTAGTTAGGTATTTAATTAGGCGGGCAATTAGGCAGTTAATTAGGCAGGCAATTAGGCAGATAATTAAGCAGGCAATCTGGCAGTTAATTAGGCAGGCAATTAGGCAGGCAATTAGGCAGGCAATAAGGCAGGCAATTAAGCAGGCAATTAGGCAAGCAATTAGGCAGGCAATTAGGCAGTTAATTAGGCAGTTAATTAGAAAGGTAATTAGGTATTTAATTAAGCAGTTAATTAGGCAGGCAAATGTGCAGTTAATTAGGCAGGCAATTGGGCAGTTAATTAGGCAGTTAATTAGGCAGGCAATTAGGCAGTTAATTAGGCGGTCAATTAGGCAGGCAATTAAACAGTTAATTAGGCAGTTAATTAGGCAGCCAATTGGGAAGTTAATTAGGCAGTTAATTAGACAGTTAATTAGGCAGTTAATTAGGTGGTCAATTAGGCAGGCAATTGGGCAGTTAATTAGGCAGTTAATTAGGCAGGCAATTGAGCAGTTATTAAGGAAGTTAATTATTCAGGCAATTAAGCAGATAATTAGGCAGTAATTTAGGCAGGCAATTAAGCAGATAATTAGGAAGGCAATTAGGCAGAAAATTAAGCAGGCAATTAGGAAGTTGATTAGGCAGTCAATATGGCAGGCAATTAGGCAGTTAATTAGGCAGTTAATTAGGCAGTTAATTAGGCAGGCAATTGGGCAGTTAATTAGGCAGTTAATTAGACAGGCAACTAGGCATTTAATTAGGCAGTTAATTAGGCAGGCAATTAAGCAGATAATTAGGCAGGCAATTAGGCAGGCAATTAAGCAGGCAATTAGGCAGGCAATTATGCAGATTTATGAGAAGGCAGTCAGGCAGTTAATTAGGCAGGCAATTAGGCAGGCACTTAGGCAGTTAATTAGGCAGGCAATTGGGCAGTTAATTAGGCAGTTAATTAGGCAGGCAATTAAGCAGATAATTAGGCAGGCTATTAAACAGGCAATTAGGCAGGCAATTAGGCAGATAATCAAGCAGGCAATTAGGCAGTTAATTAAGCGGTCAATTAGGCAGGCAAATGGGCAGTTAATTAGGCAGGCAATTGGGCAGATAATTAGGCTGTTAATTAGGCAGGCAATTAAGCAGATGATTAGGCAGTTAATTAGGCATGCAATTAAGCAGATAATTGGGCAGGCAATTAGGCAGATAATTAAGCAGGCAACTAGGCAGTTAATTAGGCGGTCAATCAGGCAGGCAATTAGGCAGTTAATAAGGCAGTTAATTAGGCAGTTAATTAGGCAGGCAATTGGGCAGTTAATTAGGCAGTTAATTAGACAGGCAATTAGGTATTTAATTAGGCCGTTAATTAGGCAGGCAAGTGTGCAGTTAATTTGTTAGGTAATTAGGCAGGCAATTAGGCAGGCAATTAGGCAGTTAATTTGCAGGCAATTAGGCAGATAATTAAGCAGGCAATCAGGCAGTTAATTAGGCAGGCAATTAGGCAGGCACTTCGGCAGTTAATTAGGCAGGCAATTAGGCACATAATAAGGCAGGCAATTATGCAGTTAATTAGGCAGGCAATTAGGCAGGCAATTAGGAAGTAAATTAGGCTGGCAATTAGGCAGGCAATTAAGCAGGCAATAAGGCAGGCAATAAGGCAGTTTATTAGTCAAGCAATTAAGCAGGCAATTAGGTAGGTAATTTAGCAGGCAATTATGCAGTTATTAGGCAAGCAATTAGGCAAGCAGGCAATTAGGCAAGCAGGCAAATATGCAGGCAATTAAGCAGTTAATTAGGCAGGCAGGTAATTTGGCAGGTAATTAGGCAGGCTATTAGGCAGTTAATTAGGCGGTCAATTAGGCAGGCAAATGGTCAATTAATTAAGCAGTTAATTAGGCAGGCAATTGGGCAGTTAATTAGGCAGTTAATTAGGCAGGCAATTAAGCAGATAGTTAGGCAGTTAATTAGGCAGGCAATTAAGCAGATAATTTGGCAGTCAATTAGACAGATAATTAAGCAGGCAATTGGGCAGTTAATTAGGCGGTCAATTCGGCAGGCATTTGGCAGTTAATTAGGCAGTTAATTAGGCAGGCAATTGGGCAGTTAATTAGGCAGGCAATTAAGCAGATAATTAGGCAGGCAATTAGGCAGATAATTAAGCAGGCAATTAGGCAGTTAATTAGGAGGTCAATTAGGCAGGCAATTAGACAGTTAATTAGGCGGTCAATTAGGCAGGCAATTAGCAGTTAATTAGGCAGTTAATTAGGCAGTTAATTTTGCTGGCAATTAAGCAGACAATTAGGCAGTTAATTAGGCAGGCAATTAAGCAGATGATTAGGCAGGCAATTAGGCAGATAATTAAGCAGGCAATAAGGCAGTTAATTAGGCGGTCAATAAGGCAGGCAATTAGGCAGTTAATTAGGCAGTTAATTAGGCAGGCAATTGGGCAGTTAATTATGCAGTTAATTAGACATGCAAATAGGCATTTAATAAGGAAGTTAATTAGGCAGGAAATTAAGCAGGCAATTAGGCAGGCAATTAGGCAGTTTATTAGGCAGGCAATTAGGCAGGCATTTAGGCAGGCAAATAGGCAGTTAATTAGGCAGGCAATTAGGCAGATATATGAGAAGGCAATCAGGCAGTTAATCAGGCAGGCAAATAGGCAGGCACTTAGGCAGTTAATTAGGCAGGCAATTAGACAGTTAATAAGGCAGTTAATTAGGCAGGCAATTAGGCAGGCAATTAGGCTGGCAATTAGGCAGTCAATTAGGCAGTTAATTCGGCAGGCAATTAGAAAGATAATTAAGCAGGCAATTAGGCAGTTAATTAGGCGGTCAATTAGGCAGGCAATTGGGCAGTTAATTAGGCAGTTAATTAGGCAGGCAATTAGGCAGGCAATTGGGCAGTTAATTAGGCAGTTAATTAGGCAGGCAATTAAGCATATAATTAGGCAGTTAATTAGGCAGGCAATTAGGCAGATGATTAGGCAGGCAATTAGGCAGATAATTAAGCAGGCAATTAGGCAGTTAATTAGGCGGTTAATTAGGCAGGCAATTAGGCAGTTAATTAGGCAGTTAATTAGGCAGGCAATTAGGCAGTTAATTAGGCGGTTAATTAGACAGGCAATTGGGCAGTTAATTAGGCAGTTAATTAGGCAGGCAATTTGGCAGTTAATTAGGCAGTTAATTAGGCAGGCAAGTGTGCAGTTAATTTGTTAGGTAATTAGGCAGGCAATTAGGCAGGCAATTAGGCAGTTAATTTGCAGGCAATTAGGCAGATAATTAAGCAGGCAATCAGGCAGTTAATTAGGCAGGCAATTAGGCAGGCACTTCGGCAGTTAAATAGGCAGGCAATTAGGCACATAATAAGGCAGGCAATTATGCAGTTAATTAGGCAGGCAATTAGGCAGGCAATTAGGAAGTAAATTAGGCTGGCAATTAGGCAGGCAATTAAGCAGGCAATAAGGCAGGCAATAAGGCAATTTATTAGTCAAGCAATTAGGCAGGAAATTAGGTAGGTAATTTAGCAGGCAATTATGCAGTTATTAGGCAAGCAATTAGGCAAGCAGGCAATTAGGCAAGCAGGCAAATATGCAGGCAATTAAGCAGTTAATTAGGCAGGCAGGTAATTTGGCAGGTAATTAGGCAGGCTATTAGGCAGTTAATTAGGCGGTCAATTAGGCAGGCAATTGGTCAGTTAATTAAGCAGTTAATTAGGCAGGCAATTGGGCAGTTAATTAGGCAGTTAATTAGGCAGGCAATTAAGCAGATAGTTAGGCAGTTAATTAGGCAGGCAATTAAGCAGATCATTTGGCAGTCAATTAGGCAGATAATTAAGCAGGCAATTGGGCAGTTAATTAGGCGGTCAATTCGGCAGGCATTTGGCAGTTAATTAGGCAGTTAATTAGGCAGGCAATTGGGCAGTTAATTAGGCAGGCAATTAAGCAGATAATTAGGCATTTAATTAGGCAGGCAATTAAGCAGATAATTAGGCAGGCAATTAGGCAGATAATTAAGCAGGCAATTAGGCAGTTAATTAGGAGGTCAATTAGGCAGGCAATTAGACAGTTAATTAGGCTGGCAATTAAGCAGACAATTAGGCAGTTAATTAGGCAGGCAATTAAGCAGATGATTAGGCAGGCAATTAGGCAGATAATTAAGCAGGCAATTAGGCAGTTAATTAGGCGGTCAATAAGGCAGGCAATTAGGCAGTTAATTAGGCAGTTAATTAGGCAGGCAATTGGGCAGTTAATTATGCAGTTAATTAGACATTCAAATAGGCATTTAATAAGGAAGTTAATTAGGCAGGAAATTAAGCAGGCAATTAGGCAGGCAATTAGGCAGTTTATTAGGCAGGCAATTAGGCAGATATATGAGAAGGCAATCAGGCAGGTAATCAGGCAGGCAATTAGGCAGGCACTTAGGCAGTTAATTAGGCAGGCAATTAGGCAGTTAATAAGGCAGTTAATTAGGCAGGCAATTAGGCAGATAATTAGGCAGGCAATTAGGCTGGCAATTAGGCAGTCAATTAGGCAGTTAATTCGGCAGGCAATTAGAAAGATAATTAAGCAGGCAAATAGGCAGTTAATTAGGCAGGCAATTAGGCAGATATATGAGAAGGCAATCAGGCAGTTAATCAGGCAGGCAATTAGGCAGGCACTTAGGCAGTTAATTAGGCAGGCATTAGGCAGTTAATAAGGCAGTTAATTAGGCAGGCAATTAGGCAGATAATTAGGCAGGCAATTAGGCTGGCAATTAGGCAGTCAATTAGGCAGTTAATTCGGCAGGCAATTAGAAAGATAATTAAGCAGGCAATTAGGCAGTTAATTAGGCGGTCAATTAGGCAGGCAATTGGGCAGTTAATTAGGCAGTTAATTAGGCAGGCAATTAGGCAGGCAATTGGGCAGTTAATTAGGCAGTTAATTAGGCAGGCAATTAGGCAGATGATTAGGCAGGCAATTAGGCAGATAATTAAGCATGCAATTTGGCAGTTAATTAGGCAGTTAATTAGGCAGGCAATTAAGCAGATAATTATGCAGTAAATTAGGCAGGCAATTAACCAGATAATTAGGCAGATAATTAACAGGCAATTAGGCAGTTAATTAAAATGTCAATTAGGCAGGCAATTAGGCATTAATTAGGCAGTTAATTAGGCAGGCAATTGTGCAGTTAATTAGTCAGGCCATTGAGCAGGCAATTTACCAGATAATTAGGCAGATAATTAACAGGCAATTAGGCAGTTAATTAAAATGTCAATTAGGCAGGCAATTAGGCATTAATTAGGCAGTTAATTAGGCAGGCAATTGTGCAGTTAATTAGTCAGGCCATTGAGCAGGCAATAAGGCAGTTAATTAAACAGGCAATTAGGCAGGCAGTTGGGAAGGCAATTAAGCAGGCCAATAGGCAGGCAATAAGGCAGTTTATTACGAAGGCAGTCAATTTGGCAGGTAATAAGTCAGGCAATTGGGCAGTTAATTAGCAGTTAATTAGGAAGGCAATTAGGCAGATAATTAGGCAGGCAATAAAGCAGATAATTAGGCAGGCAATTAGGCAGATAATTAAGCAGGCAATTAGGCAGTTAATTAGGCAGGCAATTAGGCATTTAATTAGGCCGTTAATTAGGCAGGCAAGTGTGCAGTTAATTAGGTAGTTAATTAGGCAGGCAATTAGGCAGGCAATTAGGCAGTTAATTTGCAGGCAATTAGGCAGATAATTAAGCAGGCAATCAGGCAGTTAATTAAGCAGGCAATTAGGCAGGCACTTAGGCAGTTAATTAGGCAGGCAATTAAGCACATAATAAAACAGGCAATTAGGCAGTTAATTAGGCAGGCAATTAGGCAAGCAATTAGGAAGTAAATTAGGCTAGCAATTAGGCAGGCAATTAAGCAGGCAATAAGGCAGGCAATAATGCAGTTTATTAGTCAAGCAATTAGGCAGGCAATTAGGCAGGTAATTTAGCAGGCAATTATGCAGTTATTAGGCAAGCAATTAGGCAAGCAGGCAATTAGGCAAGCAGGCAAATAAGCAGGCAATTGCGCAGCTAATTAGGCAGGCAGGCAATTTGGCAGGTAATTAGGCAGGCTATTAGGCAGTTAATTAGGCGGTCAATTAGGCAGGCAATTGGTCAGTTAATTAGGCAGTTAATTAGGCAGGCAATTGGGCAGTTAATTAGGCAGTTAATAAGGCAGGAAATTAAGCAGATACTTAGGCAGTCAATTAGGCAGATAATTAAGCAGGCAATTAGGCAGTTAATTAGGCGGTCAATTAGGCAGGCATTTGGCAGTTAATTAGGCAGTTAATTAGGCAGGCAATTGGGCAGTTAATTAGGCAGGCAATTAGGAAATAATTAGGCATTTAATTAGGCAGGCAATAAGGCAGATAATTAGGTAGGCAATTAGGCAGATAATTAAGCAGGCAATTAGGCAGTTAATTAGGCGGTCAATTAGGCAGGCAATTAGGCAGTTAATTAGGCAGTTGAACAGGCAGGCAATTAGGCAGTTAATTAGGCAGTTAATTAGACAGGTAATTAGGCATTTAATAAGGCAGTTAATAAGGCAGGCAAATGTGCAGTTAATTAGGCAGGCAATTAAGCAGATAATTAGGCATTTAATTAGGCAGGCAATTAAGGAGATAATTAGCAGGCAATTAGGCAGTTAATTAGGCAGGCAATTAGGCAGGCAATTGGGCAGTTAATTAGGCAGTTAATTAGGCAGTTAATTAGGCAGGCAATTGGGCAGTTCATTAGGCAGATAATTAGACCGGTAATTAGGCATTTAATTAAGCATTTAATTAGGCATGCAATTGGGCAGTTAATTAGGCAGGCAATTGAGCAGATAATTAGGCATTTAATTAGGCAGGCAATTAAGCAGATAATTAGGCAGGCAATTAGGCAGTTAATTAGGCAGTTAATTAGACAGGTAATTAGGCATTAAATTAAGCAGTTAATTAGGCAGGCAATTGGGCAGTTAATTAGGCAGGCAATTGAGCAGATGATTAGGCATTTAATTAGGCAGGAAATTAAGCAGTTAATTAGGCAGGCAATTAGGCAGGCAATTGGGCAGTTAATTAGGCAGTTAATTAGGCAGGCAATTGGGCAGTTAATTAGGCAGTTAATTAGACAGGTAATTAGGCATTTAATTAAGCAGTTAATTAGGCAGGCAATTGGGCAGTTAATTAGGCAGGCAATTGAGCAGATAATTAGGCATTTAATTAGGCAGGCAATTATGCAGATAATTAGGCAGGCAATTAAGCAGATAATTAGGCAGGCAATTAGGCAGATAATTAAGCAGGCACTTAGGCAGTTAATTAGGCGGTCAATTAGGCAGGCAATTAGTCAGTTAATTAGGCAGTTTATTAGGCAGGCAATTAGACGGTTAATTAGGCGGTTAATTAGACAGGCAATTAGGCATTTAATTAGGCAGGCCATTGTGCAGTTTATTAGGTAGTAATTTAGGCAGGCAATTAGGCAGGCAATTAGGCATATAATTCAGCAGTTAATAAGGCAGGCAATTATGCAGATAATTAGGCAGGCAATTAAGCAGATAATTAGGCAGGCAATTAGGCAGATAATTAAGCAGGCACTTAGGCAGTTAATTAGGCGGTCAATTAGGCAGGCAATTAGTCAGTTAATTAGGCAGTTTATTAGGCAGGCAATTAGACGGTTAATTAGGCGGTTAATTAGACAGGCAATTAGGCATTTAATTAGGCATTTAATTAGGCAGGCCATTGTGCAGTTTATTAGGTAGTAATTTAGGCAGGCAATTAGGCAGGCAATTAGGCATATAATTCAGCAGTTAATAAGGCAGGCAATTAAGCAGATAAATAGGCAGGCAATTAGGCAGATAATTAAGCTGGTAATTAGGCAGTTAATTAGGCGGTCAATTAGGCAGGCAATTAGGCAGGCAATTAGGCAGGCAATTAGGCAGGCAGGCAATTAGGAAGGCAATTAGGCAGGCAATTAAGCAGTTTATTAGGCAAGCAGGCAATTTGGCAGGTAATTAGGCAGTTAATTAGGCGGTCAATTAGGCAGGCAATTAGGCAGGCAATTAGGCAGGCAATTAGGCAGGCAGGCAATTAGGAAGGCAGGCAATTAGGCAGGCAATTAAGCAGTTTATTTGGCAAGCAGGCAATTTGGCAGGTAATTAGGCAGGCAATTAGGCAGGCTATTAGGCATAAAATATGGCAGGCATATAGGCAGTTAATTAGGCGGTCATTTTGTCAGGGAATTAGGCAGTTAATTAGGCAGTTAATTAGGCAGGCAATTAGGCGGTTAATTAGGCGTTTATTAAACAGGAAATTAGGCATATAATTAGGCAGTTAATTAGGCAGGCAATTGTGCAGTTAATTAGGTATTGAATTAAGCGGGCAATTAGGCAGTTAATTAGGCAGGCAATTAGGCAGATTATTAAGCAGGCAATCAGGCAGTTAATTAGGCAGGCAATTAGGCAGGCAATTAGGCAGGCAATTAGGCAGGCAATTAGGCAGGCAATTAGGCAGTTAATTAGGCAGGCAATTAGGCAGATAATTAAGCAGGCAATTAGGCAGTTAATTAGGCGGTCAATTAGGCAGGCAATTAAACATTTAATTAGGCAGTTAATTAGGCAGGCAATTGGGCAGTTAATTAGGCAGTTAATTAGACAGGCAATTAGGCAGTTAATTAGGTGGTCAATTAGGCAGGCAAATGGGAAGTTAATTAGGCAGTTAATTAGGCAGGCAATTGAGCAGTTATTTAGGCAGTTAATTATTTAGGCAATTTAGCAGATAATAAGGCAGTTAGTTAGGCAGGCACTTAGGCAGTTAATTAGGCAGGCAATTGGGCAGTTAATTAGGCAGTTAATTAGGCAGGCTATTGGGCAGTTAATTAGGCAGTTATATAGGCAGGCAATTAAGCAGATAATTAGGCAGGCAATTAGGCAGGCAATTAGGCAGGCAATTAGGCAGATAATTAAGCTGGCAATTAGGCAGTTAATTAAGCGGTCAATTAGGCAGGCAATTGGGCAGTTAATTAGGCAGGAAATTGGGCAGATAATTAGGCTGTTAATTAGGCAGGCAATTAAGCAGATGATTAGGCAGTTAATTAGGCATGCAATTAAGCAGATAATTGGGCAGGCAATTAGGCAGATAATTAAGCAGGCAATTAGGCAGTTTATTAGGCGGTCAATTAGGCAGTCAATTAGGCAGTTAATAAGGCAGTTAATTAGGCAGTTAATTAGGCAGGCAATTGGGCAGTTAATTAGGCAGTTAATTAGACAGGCAATTAGGCAGTTAATTAGGCAGGCAATTGAGCAGATAATTAGGCAGTTAATTAGGCAGTTAATTAGACAGGTAATTAGGCATTTAATAAGGCAGTTAATAAGGCAGGCAAATGTGCAGTTAATTAGGCAGGCAATTAAGCAGATAATTAGGCATTTAATTAGGCAGGCAATTAAGGAGATAATTAGGCAGGCAATTAGGCAGTTAATTAGGCAGGCAATTAGGCAGGCAATTGGGCAGTTAATTAGGCAGTTAATTAGGCAGTTAATTAGGCAGGCAATTGGGCAGTTCATTAGGCAGATAATTAGACCGGTAATTAGGCATTTAATTAAGCATTTAATTAGGCATGCAATTGGGCAGTTAATTAGGCAGGCAATTGAGCAGATAATTAGGCATTTAATTAGGCAGGCAATTAAGCAGATAATTAGGCAGGCAATTAGGCAGTTAATTAGGCAGTTAATTAGACAGGTAATTAGGCATTAAATTAAGCAGTTAATTAGGCAGGCAATTGGGCAGTTAATTAGGCAGGCAATTGAGCAGATGATTAGGCATTTAATTAGGCAGGAAATTAAGCAGTTAATTAGGCAGGCAATTAGGCAGGCAATTGGGCAGTTAATTAGGCAGTTAATTAGGCAGGCAATTGGGCAGTTAATTAGGCAGTTAATTAGACAGGTAATTAGGCATTTAATTAAGCAGTTAATTAGGCAGGCAATTGGGCAGTTAATTAGGCAGGCAATTGAGCAGATAATTAGGCATTTAATTAGGCAGGCAATTATGCAGATAATTAGGCAGGCAATTAAGCAGATAATTAGGCAGGCAATTAGGCAGATAATTAAGCAGGCACTTAGGCAGTTAATTAGGCGGTCAATTAGGCAGGCAATTAGTCAGTTAATTAGGCAGTTTATTAGGCAGGCAATTAGACGGTTAATTAGGCGGTTAATTAGACAGGCAATTAGGCATTTAATTAGGCAGGCCATTGTGCAGTTTATTAGGTAGTAATTTAGGCAGGCAATTAGGCAGGCAATTAGGCATATAATTCAGCAGTTAATAAGGCAGGCAATTATGCAGATAATTAGGCAGGCAATTAAGCAGATAATTAGGCAGGCAATTAGGCAGATAATTAAGCAGGCACTTAGGCAGTTAATTAGGCGGTCAATTAGGCAGGCAATTAGTCAGTTAATTAGGCAGTTTATTAGGCAGGCAATTAGACGGTTAATTAGGCGGTTAATTAGACAGGCAATTAGGCATTTAATTAGGCATTTAATTAGGCAGGCCATTGTGCAGTTTATTAGGTAGTAATTTAGGCAGGCAATTAGGCAGGCAATTAGGCATATAATTCAGCAGTTAATAAGGCAGGCAATTAAGCAGATAAATAGGCAGGCAATTAGGCAGATAATTAAGCTGGTAATTAGGCAGTTAATTAGGCGGTCAATTAGGCAGGCAATTAGGCAGGCAATTAGGCAGGCAATTAGGCAGGCAGGCAATTAGGAAGGCAATTAGGCAGGCAATTAAGCAGTTTATTAGGCAAGCAGGCAATTTGGCAGGTAATTAGGCAGTTAATTAGGCGGTCAATTAGGCAGGCAATTAGGCAGGCAATTAGGCAGGCAATTAGGCAGGCAGGCAATTAGGAAGGCAGGCAATTAGGCAGGCAATTAAGCAGTTTATTTGGCAAGCAGGCAATTTGGCAGGTAATTAGGCAGGCAATTAGGCAGGCTATTAGGCATAAAATATGGCAGGCATATAGGCAGTTAATTAGGCGGTCATTTTGTCAGGGAATTAGGCAGTTAATTAGGCAGTTAATTAGGCAGGCAATTAGGCGGTTAATTAGGCGTTTATTAAACAGGAAATTAGGCATATAATTAGGCAGTTAATTAGGCAGGCAATTGTGCAGTTAATTAGGTATTGAATTAAGCGGGCAATTAGGCAGTTAATTAGGCAGGCAATTAGGCAGATTATTAAGCAGGCAATCAGGCAGTTAATTAGGCAGGCAATTAGGCAGGCAATTAGGCAGGCAATTAGGCAGGCAATTAGGCAGGCAATTAGGCAGGCAATTAGGCAGGCAATTAGGCAGTTAATTAGGCAGGCAATTAGGCAGATAATTAAGCAGGCAATTAGGCAGTTAATTAGGCGGTCAATTAGGCAGGCAATTAAACATTTAATTAGGCAGTTAATTAGGCAGGCAATTGGGCAGTTAATTAGGCAGTTAATTAGACAGGCAATTAGGCAGTTAATTAGGTGGTCAATTAGGCAGGCAAATGGGAAGTTAATTAGGCAGTTAATTAGGCAGGCAATTGAGCAGTTATTTAGGCAGTTAATTATTTAGGCAATTTAGCAGATAATAAGGCAGTTAGTTAGGCAGGCACTTAGGCAGTTAATTAGGCAGGCAATTGGGCAGTTAATTAGGCAGTTAATTAGGCAGGCTATTGGGCAGTTAATTAGGCAGTTATATAGGCAGGCAATTAAGCAGATAATTAGGCAGGCAATTAGGCAGGCAATTAGGCAGGCAATTAGGCAGATAATTAAGCTGGCAATTAGGCAGTTAATTAAGCGGTCAATTAGGCAGGCAATTGGGCAGTTAATTAGGCAGGAAATTGGGCAGATAATTAGGCTGTTAATTAGGCAGGCAATTAAGCAGATGATTAGGCAGTTAATTAGGCATGCAATTAAGCAGATAATTGGGCAGGCAATTAGGCAGATAATTAAGCAGGCAATTAGGCAGTTTATTAGGCGGTCAATTAGGCAGTCAATTAGGCAGTTAATAAGGCAGTTAATTAGGCAGTTAATTAGGCAGGCAATTGGGCAGTTAATTAGGCAGTTAATTAGACAGGCAATTAGGCAGGCAATTAGGCAGTTAATTTGCAGGCAATTAGGCAGATAATTAAGCAAGCAATCAGGCAGTTAATTAGGCAGGCAATTAGGCAGGCACTTAGGCAGTAAATTAGGCAGGCAATTAGGCACATAATAAGGCAGGCAATTAGGCAGGCAATTAGGCAGGCAATTAGGAAGTAAATTAGGCTGGCAATTAGGCAGGCAATTAAGCAGGCAATAAGGCAGGCAATAAGGCAGTTTATTAGTCAAGCAATTAGGCAGGCAATTAGGTAGGTAATTTAGCAGGCAATTATGCAGTTATTAGGCAAGCAATTAGGCAAGCAGGCAATTAGGCAAGCAGGCAAATATGCAGGCTATTAAGCAGTTAATTAGGCAGGCAGGTAATTTGGCAGGTAATTAGGCAGGCTATTAGGCAGTTAATTAGGCGGTCAATTAGGCAGGCAATTGGTCAGTTAATTAAGCAGTTAATTAGGCAGGCAATTGGGCATTTAATTAGGCAGTTAATTAGGCAGGCAATTAAGCAGATAGTTAGGCAGGCAATTGGGCAGGCAATAAGGCAGTTAATTAGACAGGCAATTAGGCAGGCAATTGGGAAAGCAATTAAGCAAGCAATAGTGCAGGCAATAAAACAGTTAATTAGACAGGCATTTAGGCAGGCAATTAGGTAGTTAATTAGGCGGTCAATTCGGCAGGCATTTGGCAGTTAATTAGGCAGTTAATTAGGCAGGCAATTGGGCAGTTAATTAGGCAGGCAATTAAGCAGATAATTAGGCATTTAATTAGGCAGGCAATTAAGCAGATAATTAAGCAGGCAATTAGGCAGATAATTAAGCAGGCAATTAGGCAGTTAATTAGGCGGTCAATTAGGCAGGCAATTAGGCAGTTAATTAGGCAGTTAATTAGGCGGGCAATTGGGCAGTTAATTAGGCAGTTAATTAGACAGGTAATTAGGCATTTAATTAGGAATAAATTAGACAGGCAATTAGGCAGGCAATTGGGAAGGCAATTAATGCAGGCAATAGTGCAGGCAATAAAACAGTTAATTAGACAGGCATTTAGGCAGGCAATAAAACAGTTAATTAGACAGGCATTTAGGCAGGCAATTAGGTAGTTAATTAGGCATGCAATTAGGCAGGCAGGCAATTAGGCAGGCAATTAAACAGTTTATTAGGAAGGCAGGCAATTTGGCAGGTAATAAAGCAGGCAATTAGGCAGGCTATTAGGCAGATATTTAGGCAGGCAATTAGGCAGGCAATTAGGCAGTTAATTAGGCGGTCAGTTAGGCAGGCAATTGGGCAGTTTATTAGGCAGTTAATTAGGCAGGCTATTGGGCAGTTAATTAGGCAGTTAAATAGGCAGGCTATTAAGAAGATAATTAGGCAGTTATTAGGCAGGCAATTAAGCAGATAATTAGGCAGGCAATTAGGCAGATAATAAAGCAGGCAATTAAGCAGTAAATAAGGCGGTCAATTAGGCAGGCAATTAGGCAGTTAATTAGGCAGGCAATTAGGCATTAAATTAGGCAGTTAATTAGAGAGGCAATTGTGCAGTTAATTAGGTAGTTAATTAGGCAGGCAATTAGACAGTTAATTAGGCAGTTAATTAGGCCGTTAATTAGGCAGGCAAGTGTGCAGTTAATTAGGTAGTTAATTAGGCAGTTAATTAGGCAGGCAATTGGGCAGTTAATTAGGCAGGTAATTGGGCAGGCAAATAGGCAGGCAATTAAGCAGGCAATTAGGCAGGCAATAAGGCTGTTTATTAGTCAAGCAATTAGGCAGGCAATTAGGCAGGCAATTAGGCAGGTAATTAAGCAGGCTATTATGCAGTTAATAAGGCGGTCAATTAGGCAGGCATTCAGGTAGTTAATTAGGCAGTTTATTAGGCAGGCAGGCAATTTGGCAGGTAATTAGGCAGTCAATTTGGCAGGTAATAAGGCAGGCAATTGGGCAGTTAATTAGGCAGTTAATTAGGAAGGCAATTAGGCAGATTTATTAGGCAGTTAATTAGGCAGGCAATAAAGCAGATTATTAGGCAGGCAATTAGGCAGATAATTAAGCAGGCAATTAGGCAGTTAATTAGGCGGTCAATTAGGCAGGCAATTAGTCAGTTAATTAGGCAGTTTATTAGGCAGGCAATTAGACGGTTAATTAGGCGGTTAATTAGACAGGCAATTAGGCATTTAATTAGGCATTTAATTAGGCAGGCAATTGTGCAGTTTATTAGGTAGTAATTTAGGCAGGCAATTAGGCAGGCAATTAGGCAGGCTATTAGGCATACAATAAGGCAGGCAATTAGGCAGTTAATTAGGCGGTCATTTTGTCAGGGAATTAGGCAGTTAATTAGGCAGTTAATTAGGCAGGCAATTAGGCGTTTAATTAGGCGGTTAATTAGACAGGAAATTAGGCATTTAATTAGGCAGTTAATTAGGCAGGCAATTATGCAGTTAGTTAGGTATTTAATTAGGCGGGCAATTAGGCAGTTAATTAGGCAGGCAATTAGGCAGATAATTAAGCAGGCAATCTGGCAGTTAATTAGGCAGGCAATTAGGCAGGCAATTAGGCAGGCAATTAGGCAGGCAATTAAGCAGGCAATTAGGCAGGCAATTAGGCAGGCAGGCAATAAGGCAATTAATTAGGCAGTTAATTAGAAAGGTAATTAGGTATTTAATTAAGCAGTTAATTAGGCAGGCAAATGTGCAGTTAATTAGGCAGGCAATTGGGCAGTTAATTAGGCAGTTAATTAGGCAGGCAATTAGGCAGTTAATTAGGCGGTCAATTAGGCAGGCAATTAAACAGTTAATTAGGCAGTTAATTAGGCAGGCAATTGGGAAGTTAATTAGGCAGTTAATTAGACAGTTAATTAGGCAGTTAATTAGGTGGTCAATTAGGCAGGCAATTGGGCAGTTAATTAGGCAGTTAATTAGGCAGGCAATTGAGCAGTTATTAAGGCAGTTAATTATTCAGGCAATTAAGCAGATAATTAGGCAGTAATTTAGGCAGGCAATTAAGCAGATAATTAGGCAGGCAATTAGGCAGAAAATTCAGCAGGCAATTAGGAAGTTGATTAGGCAGTCAATATGGCAGGCAATTAGGCAGTTAATTAGGCAGTTAATTAGGCAGTAATTAGGCAGGCAATTGGGCAGTTAATTAGGCAGTTAATTAGACAGGCAACTAGGCATTTAATTAGGCAGTTAATTAGGCAGGCAATTAAGCAGATAATTAGGCAGGCAATTAGGCAGGCAATAAAGCAGGCAATTAGGCAGGCAATTATGCAGATTTATGAGAAGGCAGTCAGGCAGTTAATTAGGCAGGCACTTAGGCAGTTAATTAGGCAGGCAATTGGGCAGTTAATTAGGCAGTTAATTAGGCAGGCAATTAAGCGGATAATTAGGCAGGCAATTAGGCAGTTAATTAAGCGGTCAATTAGGCAGGCAATTGGGCAGTTAATTAGGCAGGCAATTGGGCAGATAATTAGGCTGTTAATTAGGCAGGCAATTAAGCAGATGATTAGGCAGTTAATTAGGCATGCAATTAAGCAGATAATGGGGCAGGCAATTAGGCAGATAATTAAGCAGGCAATTAGGCAGTTAATTAGGCGGTCTATCAGGCAGGCAATTAGGCAGTTAATAAGGCAGTTAATTAGGCAGTTAATTAGGCAGGCAATTGGGCAGTTAATTAGGCAGTTAATTAGACAGGCAATTAGGTATTTAATTAGGCCGTTAATTAGGCAGGCAAGTGTGCAGTTAATTTGTTAGGTAATTAGGCAGGCAATTAGGCAGGCAATTAGGCAGTTAATTTGCAGGCAATTAGGCAGATAATTAAGCAGGCAATCAGGCAGTTAATTAGGCAGGCAATTAGGCAGGCAATTAGGAAGTAAATTAGGCTGGCAATTAGGCAGGCAATTAGGCAGGCAATTAAACAGTTTATTAGGAAGGCAGGCAATTTGGCAGGTAATAAAGCAGGCAATTAGGCAGGCTATTAGGCAGATATTTAGGCAGGCAATTAGGCAGGCAATTAGGCAGTTAATTAGGCGGTCAGTTAGGCAGGCAATTGGGCAGTTTATTAGGCAGTTAATTAAGCAGGCTATTGGGCAGTTAATTAGGCAGTTAAATAGGCAGGCTATTAAGAAGATAATTAGGCAGTTATTAGGCAGGCAATTAAGCAGATAATTAGGCAGGCAATTAGGCAGATAATAAAGCAGGCAATTAAGCAGTAAATAAGGCGGTCAATTAGGCAGGCAATTAGGCAGTAAATTAGGCAGGCAATTAGGCATTTAATTAGGCAGTTAATTAGGCAGGCAATTGTGCAGTTAATTAGGTAGTTAATTAGGCAGGCAATTAGGCAGGCAATTAGGCAGTTAATTAGGCAGGTAATTGGGCAGGCAAATAGGCAGGCAATTAAGCAGGCAATTAGGAAGGCAATAAGGCTGTTTATTAGTCAAGCAATTAGGCAGGCATTTATGCAGGCAATTAGGCAGGTAATTAAGCAGGCTATTATGCAGTTAATTAGGCGGTCAATTAGGCAGGCATTCAGGTAGTTAATTAGGCAGTTTTTTAGGCAGGCAGGCAATTTGGCAGGTAATTAGGCAGTCAAATTGGCAGGTAATAAGGCAGGCAATTGGGCAGTTAATTAGGCAGTTAATTAGGAAGGCAATTAGGCAGATAATTAGGCAGTTAATTAGGCAGGCAATAAAGCAGATAATTAGGCAGGCAATTAGGCAGATAATTAAGCAGGCAATTAGGCAGTTAATTAGGCAGGCAATTAGGCATTTAATTAGGCCGTTAATTAGGCAGGCAAGTGTGCAGTTAATTAGGTAGTTAATTAGGCATAAAATCAGGCAGGCAATTAGGCAGGTACTTAGGCAGTTAATTAGGCAGGCAATTAGGCAGTTAATAAGGCAGTTAATTAGGCAGGCAATTAGGCAGATAATTAGGCAGGCAATTAGGCTGGCAATTAGGCAGTCAATTAGGCAGTTAATTCGGCAGGCAATTAGAAAGATAATTAAGCAGGCAATTAGGCAGTTAATTAGGCGGTCAATTAGGCAGGCAATTAAGCAGTTAATTAGGCAGTTAATTAGGCAGGCAATTGGGCAGTTAATTAGGCAGTTAATTAGACAGGCAATTAGCAGTTAATTAGGCGGTCAATTTGGCAGTCAATTAGGCAGTTAATTAGGCGGTTAATTAACAGGCAATTAGGCAGTTAATTAGGCAGTTAATTAGGCGGTTAATTAGGCAGGCAATCAAGCAGATGATTAGGCAGGCAATTAGGCAGATAATTAAGCAGGCAATTAGGCATTTAATTAGGCGGTCAATAAGGCAGGCAATTGGGCAGTTAATTAGGCAGTTAATTAGGCAGGCCATTGGGCAGTTAATTAGGCAGTTAATTAGGCAGGCAATTAAGCAGATAGTTAGGCAGGCAATTGGGCAGGCAATAAGGCAGTTAATTAGACAGGCAATTAGGCAGGCAATTGGGAAGGCAATTAAGCAGGCAATAGTGCAGGCAATAAAACAGTTAATTAGACAGGCATTTAGGCAGGCAATTAGGTAGTTAATTAAGCGGTCAATTCGGCAGGCATTTGGCAGTTAATTAGGCAGTTAATTAGGCAGGCAATTGGGCAGTTAATTAGGCAGGCAATTAGGCAGATAATTAAGCAGGCAATCAGGCAGTTAATTAGGCAGGCAATTAGACGGTTAATTAGGCGGTTAATTAGACAGGCAATTAGGCATTTAATTAGGCATTTAATTAGGCAGGCCATTGTGCAGTTTATTAGGTACTAATTTAGGCAGGCAATTAGGCAGGCAGTTAGGCATATAATTCAGCAGTTAATAAGGCAGGCAATTAAGCAGATGATTAGGCAGGCAATTAGGCAGATAATTAAGCTGGTAATTAGGCAGTTAATTAGGCGGTCAATTAGGCAGGCAATTAGGCAGGCAATAAGGCAGGCAATTAGGCAGGCAGGCAATTAGGAAGGCAATTAGGCAGGCAATTAAGCAGTTTATTAGGCAAGCAGGCAATTTGGCAGGTAATTAGGCAGTTAATTAGGCGGTCAATTAGGCAGGCAATTAGGCAGGCAATTAGGCAGGCAATTAGGCAGGCAGGCAATAAGGAAGGCAGGCAATTAGGCAGGCAATTAAGCAGTTTATTAGGCAAGCAGGCAATTTGGCAGGTAATTAGGCAGGCAATTAGGCAGGCTATTAGGCATAAAATAAGGCAGGCATATAGGCAGTTAATTAGGCGGTCATTTTTGTCAGGGAATTAGGCAGTTAATTAGGCAGTTAATTAGGCAGGCAATTAGGCGGTTAATTAGGCGGTTATTAAACAGGAAATTAGGCATTTAATTAGGCAGTTAATTAGGCAGGCAATTGTGCAGTTAATTAGGTATTAAATTAGGCGGGCAATTAGGCAGTTAATTAGGCAGGCAATTAGGCAGATAATTAAGCAGGCAATCAGGCAGTTAATTAGGCAGGCAATTAGGCAGGCAATTAGGCAGGCAATTAGGCAGGCAATTAGGCAGGCAATTAGGCAGGCAATTAGGCAGTTAATTAGGCAGGCAATTAGGCAGATAATTAAGCAGGCAATTAGGCAGTTAATTAGGCGGTCAATTAGGCAGGCAATTAAACATTTAATTAGGCAGTTAATTAGGCAGGCAATTGGGCAGTTAATTAGGCAGTTAATTAGACAGGCAATTAGGCAGTTAATTAGGTGGTCAATTAGGCAGGCAATTGGGCAGTTAATTATGCAGTTAATTAGGCAGGCAATTGAGCAGTTATTTAGGCAGTTAATTATTCAGGCAATTTAGCAGATAATAAGGCAGTTAGTTAGGCAGGCACTTAGGCAGTTAATTAGGCAGGCAATTGGGCAGTTAATTAAGCAGTTAATTAGGCAGGCTATTGGGCAGTTAATTAGGCAGTTATATAGGCAGGCAATTAAGCAGATAATTAGGCAGGCAATTAGACAGGCAATTAGGAAGCAATAAGGCAGATAATTAAGCTGGCAATTAGGCAGTTAATTAAGCGGTCAATTAGGCAGGCAATTGGGCAGTTAATTAGGCAGGAAATTGGGCAGATAATTAGGCTGTTAATTAGGCAGGCAATTAAGCAGATGATTAGGCAGTTAATTAGGCATGCAATTAAGCAGATAATTGGGCAGGCAATTAGGCAGATAATTAAGCAGGCAATTAGGCAGCATATTAGGCGGTCAATTAGGCAGTCAATTAGGCAGTTAATAAGGCAGTTAATAAGGCAGTTAATTAGGCAGGCAATTGGGCAGTTAATTAGGCAGTTAATTAGACAGGCAATTAGGCAGGCAATTAGGCAGTTAATTTGCAGGCAATTAGGCAGATAATTAAGCAAGCAATCAGGCAGTTAATTAGGCAGGCAATTAGGCAGGCACTTAGGCAGTTAATTAGGCAGGCAATTAGGCACATAATAAGGCAGGCAATTAGGCAGTTAATTAGGCAGGCAATTAGGCAGGCAATTAGGAAGTAAATTAGGCTGGCAATTAGGCAGGCAATTAAGCAGGCAATAAGGCAGGCAATAAGGCACTTTATTAGTCAAGCAATTAGGCAGGCAATTAGGTAGGTAATTTAGCAGGCAATTATGCAGTTATTAGGCAAGCAATTAGGCAAGCAGGCAATTAGGCAAGCAGGCAAATATGCAGGCTATTAAGCAGTTAATTAGGCAGGCAGGTAATTTTGCAGGTAATTAGGCAGGCTATTAGGCAGTTAATTAGGCGGTCAATTAGGCAGGCAATTGGTCAGTTAATTAAGCAGTTAATTAGGCAGGCAATTGGGCAGTTAATTAGGCAGTTAATTAGGCAGACAATTAAGCAGATAGTTAGGCAGGCAATTGGGCAGGCAATAAGGCAGTTAATTAGACAGGCAATTAGGCAGTTAATAAGGCAGTTAATTAGGCAGTTAATTAGGCAGGCAATTGGGCAGTTAATTAGGCAGTTAATTAGACAGGCAATTAGGTATTTAATTAGGCCGTTAATTAGGCAGGCAAGTGTGCAGTTAATTTGTTAGGTAATTAGGCAGGCAATTAGGCAGGCAATTAGGCAGTTAATTTGCAGGCAATTAGGCAGATAATTAAGCAGGCAATCAGGCAGTTAATTAGGCAGGCAATTAGGCAGGCAATTAGGAAGTAAATTAGGCTGGCAATTAGGCAGGCAATTAAGCAGGCAATAAGGCAGGCAATAAGGCAGTTTATTAGTCAAGCAATTAGGCAGGCAATTAGGTAGGTAATTTAGCAGGCAATTATGCAGTTATTAGGCAAGCAATTAGGCAAGCAGGCAATTAGGCAAGCAGGCAAATATGCAGGCAATTAAGCAGTTAATTAGGCAGGCAGGTAATTTGGCAGGTAATTAGGCAGGCTATTAGGCAGTTAATTAGGCGGTCAAATAGGCAGGCAATTGGTCAGTTAATTAAGCAGTTAATTAGGCAGGCAATTAGGCAGTTAATTAGGCAGTTAATTAGGCAGGCAATTAAGCAGATAGTTAGGCAGTTAATTAGGCAGGCAATTAAGCAGATCATTTGGCAGTCAATTAGGCAGATAATTAAGCAGGCAATTGGGCAGTTAATTAGGCGGTCAATTCGGCAGGCATTTGGCAGTTAATTAGGCAGTTAATTAGGCAGGCAATTGGGCAGTTAATTAGGCAGGCAATTAAGCAGATAATTAGGCATTTAATTAGGCAGGCAATTAAGCAGATAATTAGGCAGGCAATTAGGCAGATAATTAAGCGGGCAATTAGGCAGTTAATTAGGAGGTCAATTAGGCAGGCAATTAAAAAGTTAATTAGGCGGTCAATTAGGCAGGCAATTAGCAGTTAATTAGGCAGTTAATTAGGCTGGCAATTAAGCAGACAATTAGGCAGTTAATTAGGCAGGCAATTAAGCAGATGATTAGGCAGGCAATTAGGCAGATAATTAAGCAGGCAATTAGGCAGTTAATTAGGCGGTCAATAAGGCAGGCAATTAGGCAGTTAATTAGGCAGTTAATTAGGCAGGCAATTGGGCAGTTAATTATGCAGTTAATTAGACATGCAAATAGGCATTTAATAAGGAAGTTAATTAGGCAGGAAATTAAGCAGGCAATTAGGCAGGCCATTAGGCAGTTTATTAGGCAAGCAATTAGGCAGGCATTTAGGCAGGCAAATAGGCAGTTAATTAGGCAGGCAATTAGGCAGATATATGAGAAGGCAATCAGGCAGTTAATCAGGCAGGCAATTAGGCAGGCACTTAGGCAGTTAATTAGGCAGGCAATTAGGCAGTTAATAAGGCAGTTAATTAGGCAGGCAATTAGGCAGATAATTAGGCAGGCAATTAGGCTGGCAATTAGGCAGTAAATTAGGCAGTTAATTCGGCAGGCAATTAGAAAGATAATTAAGCAGGCAAATAGGCAGTTAATTAGGCAGGCAATTAGGCAGATATATGAGAAGGCAATCAGGCAGTTAATCAGGCAGGCAATTAGGCAGGCACTTAGGCAGTTAATTAGGCAGGCAATTAGGCAGTTAATAAGGCAGTTAATTAGGCAGGCAATTAGGCAGATAATTAGGCAGGCAATTAGGCTGGCAATTAGGCAGTCAATTAGGCAGTTAATTCGGCAGGCAATTAGAAAGATAATTAAGCAGGCAATTAGGCAGTTAATTAGGCGGTCAATTAGGCGGGCAATTGGGCAGTTAATTAGGCAGTTAATTAGACAGGCAATTAGGTATTTAATTAGGCCGTTAATTAGGCAGGCAAGTGTGCAGTTAATTTGTTAGGTAATTAGGCAGGCAATTAGGCAGGCAATTAGGCAGTTAATTTGCAGGCAATTAGGCAGATAATTAAGCAGGCAATCAGGCAGTTAATTAGGCAGGCAATTAGGCAAGCAATTAGGAAGTAAATTAGGCTGGCAATTAGGCAGGCAATTAAGCAGGCAATAAGGCAGGCAATAAGGCAGTTTATTAGTCAAGCAATTAGGCAGGCAATTAGGTAGGTAATTTAGCAGGCAATTATGCAGTTATTAGGCAAGCAATTAGGCAAGCAGGCAATTAGGCAAGCAGGCAAATATGCAGGCAATTAAGCAGTTAATTAGGCAGGCAGGTAATTTGGCAGGTAATTAGGCAGGCTATTAGGCAGTTAATTAGGCGGTCAAATAGGCAGGCAATTGGTCAGTTAATTAAGCAGTTAATTAGGCAGGCAATTAGGCAGTTAATTAGGCAGTTAATTAGGCAGGCAATTAAGCAGATAGTTAGGCAGTTAATTAGGCAGGCAATTAAGCAGATCATTTGGCAGTCAATTAGGCAGATAATTAAGTAGGCAATTGGGCAGTTAATTAGGCGGTCAATTCGGCAGGCATTTGGCAGTTAATTAGGCAGTTAATTAGGCAGGCAATTGGGCAGTTAATTAGGCAGGCAATTAAGCAGATAATTAGGCATTTAATTAGGCAGGCAATTAAGCAGATAATTAGGCAGGCAATTAGGCAGATAATTAAGCAGGCAGTTAGGCAGTTAATTAAGAGGTCAATTAGGCAGGCAATTAAAAAGTTAATTAGGCGGTCAATTAGGCAGGCAATTAGCAGTTAATTAGGCAGTTAATTAGGCAGTTAATTAGGCTGGCAATTAAGCAGACAATTAGGCAGTTAATTAGGCCGGCAATTAAGCAGATGATTAGGCAGGCAATTAGGCAGATAATTAAGCAGGCAATTAGGCAGTTAATTAGGCGGTCAATAAGGCAGGCAATTAGGCAGTTAATTAGGCAGTTAATTAGGCAGGCAATTGGGCAGTTAATTATGCAGTTAATTAGACATGCAAATAGGCATTTAATAAGGAAGTTAATTAGGCAGGAAATTAAGCAGGCAATTAGGCAGGCCATTAGGCAGTTTATTAGGCAGGCAATTAGGCAGGCATTTAGGCAGGCAAATAGGCAGTTAATTAGGCAGGCAATTAGGCAGATATATGAGAAGGCAATCAGGCAGTTAATCAGGCAGGCAATTAGGCAGGCACTTAGGCAGTTAATTAGGCAGGCAATTAGGCAGTTAATAAGGCAGTTAATTAGGCAGGCAATTAGGCAGATAATTAGGCAGGCAATTAGGCTGGCAATTAGGCAGTCAATTAGGCAGTTAATTCGGCAGGCAATTAGAAAGATAATTAAGCAGGCAAATAGGCAGTTAATTAGGCAGGCAATTAGGCAGATATATGAGAAGGCAATCAGGCAGTTAATCAGGCAGGCAATTAGGCAGGCACTTAGGCAGTTAATTAGGCAGGCAATTAGGCAGTTAATAAGGCAGTTAATTAGGCAGGCAATTAGGCAGATAATTAGGCTGGCAATTAGGCTGGCAATTAGGCAGTCAATTAGGCAGTTAATTCGGCAGGCAATTAGAAAGATAATTAAGCAGGCAATTAGGCAGTTAATTAGGCGGTCAATTAGGCGGGCAATTGGGCAGTTAATTAGGCAGTTAATTAGGCAGGCAATTAGGCAGGCAATTGGGCAGTTAATTAGGCAGTTAATTAGGCAGGCAATTAAGCATATAATTAGGCAGTTAATTAGGCAGGCAATTAGGCAGATGATTAGGAAGGCAATTAGGCAGATAATTATGCAGGCAATTAGGCAGTTAATTAGGCGGTTAATTAGGCAGGCAATTAGGCAGTTAATTAGGCAGTTAATTAGGCAGGCAATTAGGCAGTTAATAAGGCGGTTAATTAGACAGGCAATTGGGCAGTTAATTAGGCAGTTAATTAGGCAGGTAATTTGGCAGTTAATTAGGCAGTTAATTAGGCAGGCAATTAAGCAGATAATTAGGCAGTAAATTAGGCAGGCAATTAACCAGATAATTAGGCAGATAATTAACAGGCAATTAGGCAGTTAATTAAAAGGTCAATTAGGCAGGCAATTAGGCATTAATTAGGCAGTTAATTAGGCAGGCAATTGTGCAGTTAATTAGTCAGGCCATTGAGCAGGCAATAAGGCAGTTAATTAGACAGGCAATTAGGCAGGCAATTGGGAAGGCAATTAAGCAGGCCAATAGGCAGGCAATAAGGCAGTTTATTACGAAGGCAGTCAATTTGGCAGGTAATAAGGCAGGCAATTGGGCAGTTAATTAGCAGTTAATTAGGAAGGCAATTAGGCAGATAATTAGGCAGGCAATAAAGCAGATAATTAGGCAGGCAATTAGGCAGATAATTAAGCAGGCAATTAGGCAGTTAATTAGGCAGGCAATTAGGCATTTAATTAGGCCGTTAATTAGGCAGGCAATTAGGCAGTTAATTTGCAGGCAATTAGGCAGATAATTAAGCAGGCAATCAGGCAGTTAATTAAGCAGGCAATTAGGCAGGCACTTAGGCAGTTAATTAGGCAGGCAATTAAGCACATAATAAAACAGGCAATTAGGCAGTTAATTAGGCAGGCAATTAGGCAAGCAATTAGGAAGTAAATTAGGCTAGCAATTAGGCAGGCAATTAAGCAGGCAATAAGGCAGGCAATAATGCAGTTTATTAGTAAAGCAATTAGGCAGGCAATTAGGCAGGTAATTTAGCAGGCAATTATGCAGTTATTAGGCAAGCAATTAGGCAAGCAGGCAATTAGGCAAGCAGGCAAATAAGCAGGCAATTAAGCAGTTAATTAGAGAGGCAGGCAATTTGGCAGGTAATTAGGCAGGCTATTAGGCAGTTAATTAGGCGGTCAATTAGGCAGGCAATTGGTCAGTTAATTAGGCAGTTAATTAGGCAGGCAATTGGGCAGTTAATTAGGCAGTTAATAAGGCAGGAAATTAAGCAGATACTTAGGCAGTCAATTAGGCAGATAATTAAGCAGGCAATTAGGCAGTTAATTAGGCGGTCAATTAGGCAGGCATTTGGCAGTTAATTAGGCAGTTAATTAGGCAGGCAATTGGGCAGTTAATTAGGCAGGCAATTAGGAAATAATTAGGCATTTAATTAG
>NW_026962806.1:0-15000 GCF_032445375.1 Bacillus rossius redtenbacheri
AATTCTCCCGGCGACCGAGGCCTCTGCGGCCGGGAGAACTCTCGGCGCTCGGGCTCCGGGTGTACCCGCGGCAAGGCCCATTTTGTGTTATATAGGGGGTAGTGGTGTCCCGAGGGGGAAAAAATTAACATGTTAAATACTGCTTCCAGGCAATAGGAAAATGTCTCGGCGACGGAACGCACCACTACCCGGCGAATTCCCGCCCCTCGGACTCCGTGCGCCAGCTTGTAAGAGCGAATCGGGACTTGGAAAAAATTTTATCGGGGAGCCAGAAAATTCTCCCGGCGATCAAGGCAATCACCGCCGGGAGAATTTTTTCTAGCTAACCGATTGAAATTTTCAAAGTACCAATTGCCTCGAAAACAACCACGAACGTAAAACAACCACGAACGGAAAACAACCACGAACGACAACAACCACGAACGACAACAACCACGAACGACAACAACCACGAACGGAAAACAACCCCGAACGACAACAACCACGAACGCACAACAACCACGAATGAAAACAACCACGAACGGTAAACAACCACGAACGAAAACAACCACGAACGAAAACCACCTCGTTCGTGGTTGTTCGCCTTGTGGGGCGAATCGGGACATCATGCAAATAGCTGGAGACATTCTCCCGGCGATCGAGGCCTCGGCGCCCGGGAAAAATGCCCGCGCTCGGGCGTTGTGGGCACCCATTGCATGGCCCATTTTGGGTTATATAGGGGGTAGTGGTGTCCCGAGGGGGAAAAAATTAACATGTTAAATACTGCTCCCAGGCAATTGTAAAATGTCTCGGCGACGGAAGGCACCACTACCCGGCATATTTCCGCCCCTCGGACTCCGTGCGCCAGCCTGTAATAGCGAATCGGGACTTAGAAAAAATTCGAGCAGAGAGCCAGAAAATTCTCCCGGCGATGGAGGCCTCCGCGGCCGAGGAAATTGTCATTGGTGATTTTGCATGTTAAATTAACATGTGTATTAACACAGGCTTGGAGAAGCAAGCCTGCGGGACTCTGCAATACATTGAGCGGGGAGCCAGAAAATTCTGGCGGCGACCGAGGCCTCCGCGGCCGGGAGAACTCTCGGCGCTCGGGCTCCGCGTCTACACATGGGGAGCGGGCAGCCAGAAAATTCTGGCGGCGACCGAGGCCTCCGCGGCCGAGGAAATGGTCCTTGGTGATTTTACATGTTAAATTAACATGTGTATTAACACAGGCTGGGAGAAGCAAGCCTGCGGGTCGCTGCAATATATTGAGCGGGGAGCCAGAAATTTCTGGCGGCGACCGAGGCCTCCGCGGCCGGGGAAATAATCCTCGGTAATTTTACATGTTAAATTAACATGTGTATTAACACAGGCTTGGAGAAGCAAGCCTGCGGGACTCTGCAATACATTGAGCGGGGAGCCAGAAATTTCTGGCGGCGACCGAGGCCTCTGCGGCCGGGATAATAATCCTTGGTAATTTTACATGTTAAATTAACATGTGTATTAACACAGGCTGGGAGAACTAGGCATTCTGGACTTTGAAAAATTTCGAGCAGGGGCCGGAGAAATTCTCCCGGCGACCGAGGCCTCCGCGGCCGGGAGAACTCTCGGCGCTCGGGCAGCGCGTCTACCCATGGGGAGCGGGCAGCCAGAAAATTCTGGCGGCGACCGAGGCCTCCGCGGCCGAGGAAAAGGTCATTGGTAATATTACATGTTAAATTAACATGTGTATTAACACATGCTGGGAGAAGCAGGCATTCTGGACTTTGAAAAATTTCGAGCAGGGGCCGGAGAAATTCTCCCGGCGACCGAGGCCTCCGCGGCCGGGAGAACTCTCGGCGCTCGGGCTCCGCGTCTACCAATGGGGAGCGGGCAGCCAGAAAATTCTGGCGGCGACCGAGGCCTCCGCGGCCGAGGAAATGGTCCTTGTTGATTTTACATGTTAAATTAACATGTGTATTAACACAGGCTGGGAGAAGCAAGCCTGCGGGACTCTGCAATACATTGAGCGGGGAGCCAGAAAATTCTGGCGGCGACCGAGGCCTCCGCGGCCGAGGAAATGGTCCTCAATGATTTTACATGTTAAATTATCATGTGTATTAACACAGGCTGGGAGAAGCAAGCCTGCGGGACTCTGCAATACATTGAGCGGGGAGCCAGAAAATTCTGGCGGCGACCGAGGCCTCCGCGGCCGGGGAAATAATCCTCGGTAATTTTACATGTTAAATTAACATGTGTATTAACACAGGCTGGGAGAAGCAGGCATTCTGGACTTTGAAAAATTTCGAGCAGGGGCCGGAGAAATTCTCCCGGCGACCGAGGCCTCCGCGGCCGGGAGAACTTCGGCGCTCGGGCTCCGCGTGTACCCGCCGCAAGGCCCATTTTGGGTTATATAGGGGGTAGTGGTGTCTCTGGAGGGAAAAAATACACGGTAAATATTGCAGCCAGAGCCTATGGCAATCTGTTGGCGACCGAGGCCTCCACACGCCGGCAAATTTTCGGCTCTCGGACTGTGTGTATTCCACTGGAGACAGGCCTGCGGGACTCTGTAATATATTGAGCCGGGAGCCAGAAAATTCTGGCGGCGACCGAGGCCTCCGCGGCCGGGGAAATAATCCTCGGTAATTTTACATGTTAAATTAACATGTGTATTAACACAGGCTGGGAGAAGCAAGCCTGCGGGTCGCTGCAATATATTGAGCGGGGAGCCAGAAAATTCTGGCGGCGACCGAGGCCTCCGCGGCCGGGGAAATAATCCTCGGTAATTTTACATGTTAAATTAACATGTGTATTAACACAGGCTTGGAGAAGCAAGCCTGCGGGACTCTGCAATACATTGAGCGGGGAGCCAGAAAATTCTGGCGGCGACCGCGGCCTCTGCGGCCAGGGAAATAATCCTCGGTAATTTTACATGTTAAATAACCATGTGTATTAACACAGGCTGGGAGAAGCAAGCATGCGGGACTCTGCAATATATTGAGCAGGGAGCCAGAAAATTCTGGCTGCGACCGAGGCCTCTGCGGCCGAGGAAATGGTCATTGGTAATTTTACATGTTAAATTAACATGTGTTTTAACACAGGCTGGGAGATGCAGGCATTCTGGACTTAGAAAAATTTCGAGCAGGGGCCCGAGAAATTCTCCCGGCGACCGAGGCCTCTGCGGCCGGGAGAACTCTCGAAAACCACCTCGTTCGTGGTTGTTTGCCGTGCGGGGCGAATCGGGAAATCTAGCAAATAGCTGAAGACATTCTCCCGGCGATGGAGGCCTCGGCGGCCGGGAAAAACGCCCGCGCTCGGGCGTTGCGCGCCCCCTTGGCAAGGCCCATTTTGGGTTATATAGGGGGTAGTGGTGTCCCGAGGGGAAAAAATTAACATGTTAAATACTGCTCCCAGGCAATTGTAAAATGTCTCGGCGACGGAAGGCACCACTACCCGGCATATTTACGCCCCTCGGACTCCGTGCGCCAGCCTGTAATAGCGAATCGGGACTTAGAAAAAAAATTCGAGCAGGGAGCCAGAACATTTTCCCGGCGATCGAGGCCTCCGCGGCCGAGGAATTTGTCATTGGTGATTTTGCATGTTAAATTAACATGTGTATTAACACAGGCTTGGAGAAGCAAGCCTGCGGGACTCTGCAATACATTGAGCGGGCAGCCAGAAAATTCTGGCGGCGACCGTGGCCTCCGCGGCCGGGGAAATAATCCTCTGTAATTTTACATGTTAAATTAACATGTGTATTAACACAGGCTTGGAGAAGCAAGCCTGCGGGACTCTGCAATACATTGAGCGGGGAGCCAGAAATTTCTGGCGGCGACCGAGGCCTCTGCGGCCGGGATAATAATCCTTGGTAATTTTACATGTTAAATTAACATGTGTATTAACACAGGCTGGGAGAACTAGGCATTCTGGACTTTGAAAAATTTCGAGCAGGGGCCGGAGAAATTCTCCCGGCGACCGAGGCCTCCGCGGCCGGGAGAACTCTCGGCGCTCGGGCTCCGCGTCTACCCATGGGGAGCGGGCAGCCAGAAAATTCTGGCGGCGACCGAGGCCTCCGCGGCCGAGGAAAAGGTCATTGGTAATATTACATGTTAAATTAACATGTGTATTAACACATGCTGGGAGAAGCAGGCATTCTGGACTTTGAAAAATTTCGAGCAGGGGCCGGAGAAATTCTCCCGGCGACCGAGGCCTCCGCGGCCGGGAGAACTCTCGGCGCTCGGGCTCCGCGTCTACCCTTGGGGAGCGGGCAGCCAGAAAATTCTGGCGGCGACCGAGGCCTCCGCGGCCGAGGAAATGGTCCTTGGTGATTTTACATGTTAAATTAACATGTGTATTAACACAGGCTGGGAGAAGCAGGCATTCTGGACTTTGGAAAATTTCGAGCAGGGGCCGGAGAAAATCTCCCGGCGACCGAGGCCTCTGCGGCCGGGAGAACTCTCGGCGCTCGGGCTCCGGGTGTACCCGCGGCAAGGCCCATTTTGTGTTATATAGGGGGTAGTGGTGTCCCGAGGGGGAAAAAATTAACATGTTAAATACTGCTTCCAGGCAATAGGAAAATGTCTCGGCGACGGAACACACCACTACCCGGCGAATTCCCGCCCCTCGGACTCCGTGCGCCAGCTAGTAAGAGCGAATCGGGACTTGGAAAAAATTTTATCGGGGAGCCAGAAAATTCTCCCGGCGATCAAGGCAATCACCGCCGGGAGAATTTTTTCTAGCTAACCGATTGAAATTTTCAAAGTACCAATTGCCTCGAAAACAACCACGAACGTAAAACAACCACGAACGGAAAACAACCACGAACGACAACAACCACGAACGACAACAACCACGAACGACAACAACCACGAACGGAAAACAACCCCGAACGACAACAACCACGAACGCACAACAACCACGAATGAAAACAACCACGAACAGTAAACAACCACGAACGAAAACAACCACGAACGAAAACCACCTCGTTCGTGGTTGTTCGCCTTGTGGGGCGAATCGGGACATCATGCAAATAGCTGGAGACATTCTCCCGGCGATCGAGGCCTCGGCGCCCGGGAAAAATGCCCGCGCTCGGGCGTTGTGGGCACCCATTGCATGGCCCATTTTGGGTTATATAGGGGGTAGTGGTGTCCCGAGGGGGAAAAAATTAACATGTTAAATACTGCTCCCAGGCAATTGTAAAATGTCTCGGCGACGGAAGGCACCACTACCCGGCATATTTCCGCCCCTCGGACTCCGTGCGCCAGCCTGTAATAGCGAATCGGGACTTAGAAAAAATTCGAGCAGAGAGCCAGAAAATTCTCCCGGCGATGGAGGCCTCCGCGGCCGAGGAAATTGTCATTGGTGATTTTGCATGTTAAATTAACATGTGTATTAACACAGGCTTGGAGAAGCAAGCCTGCGGGACTCTGCAATACATTGAGCGGGGAGCCAGAAAATTCTGGCGGCGACCGAGGCCTCCGCGGCCGGGAGAACTCTCGGCGCTCGGGCTCCGCGTCTACACATGGGGAGCGGGCAGCCAGAAAATTCTGGCGGCGACCGAGGCCTCCGCGGCCGAGGAAATGGTCCTTGGTGATTTTACATGTTAAATTAACATGTGTATTAACACAGGCTGGGAGAAGCAAGCCTGCGGGTCGCTGCAATATATTGAGCGGGGAGCCAGAAATTTCTGGCGGCGATCGAGGCCTCCGCGGCCGGGGAAATAATCCTCGGTAATTTTACATGTTAAATTAACATGTGTATTAACACAGGCTTGGAGAAGCAAGCCTGCGGGTCTCTGCAATACATTGAGCGGGGAGCCAGAAATTTCTGGCGGCGACCGAGGCCTCTGCGGCCGGGATAATAATCCTTGGTAATTTTACATGTTAAATTAACATGTGTATTAACACAGGCTGGGAGAACTAGGCATTCTGGACTTTGAAAAATTTCGAGCAGGGGCCAGAGAAATTCTCCCGGCGACAGAGGCCTCCGCGGCCGGGAGAAATCTCGGCGCTCGGGCAGCGCGTCTACCCATGGGGAGCGGGCAGCCAGAAAATTCTGGCGGCGACCGAGGCCTCCGCGGACGAGGAAAAGGTCATTGGTAATATTACATGTTAAATTAACATGTGTATTAACACATGCTGGGAGAAGCAGGCATTCTGGACTTTGAAAAATTTCGAGCAGGGGCCGGAGAAATTCTCCCGGCGACCGAGGCCTCCGCGGCCGGGAGAACTCTCGGCGCTCGGGCTCCGCGTCTACCAATGGGGAGCGGGCAGCCAGAAAATTCTGGCGGCGACCGAGGCCTCCGCGGCCGAGGAAATGGTCCTTGTTGATTTTACATGTTAAATTAACATGTGTATTAACACAGGCTGGGAGAAGCAAGCCTGCGGGACTCTGCAATACATTGAGCGGGGAGCCAGAAAATTCTGGCGGCGACCGAGGCCTCCGCGGCCGAGGAAATGGTCCTCAATGATTTTACATGTTAAATTAACATGTGTATTAACACAGGCTGGGAGAAGCAAGCCTGCGGGACTCTGCAATACATTGAGCGGGGAGCCAGAAAATTCTGGCGGCGACCGAGGCCTCCGCGGCCGGGGAAATAATCCTCGGTAATTTTACATGTTAAATTAACATGTGTATTAACACAGGCTGGGAGAAGCAGGCATTCTGGACTTTGAAAAATTTCGAGCAGGGGCCGGAGAAATTCTCCCGGCGACCGAGGCCTCCGCGGCCGGGAGAACTTCGGCGCTCGGGCTCCGCGTGTACACGCCGCAAGGCCCATTTTGGGTTATATAGGGGGTAGTGGTGTCTCTGGAGGGAAAAAATACACGGTAAATATTGCAGCCAGAGCCTATGGCAATCTGTTGGCGACCGAGGCCTCCACACCCCGGCAAATTTTCGGCTCTCGGACTGTGTGTATTCCACTGGAGACAGGCCTGCGGGACTCTGTAATATATTGAGCCGGGAGCCAGAAAATTCTGGCGGCGACCGAAGCCTCCGCGGCCGGGGAAATAATCCTCGGTAATTTTACATGTTAAATTAACATGTGTATTAACACAGGCTGGGAGAAGCAAGCCTGCGGGTCGCTGCAATATATTGAGCGGGGAGCCAGAAAATTCTGGCGGCGACCGAGGCCTCCGCGGCCGGGGAAATAATCCTCGGTAATTTTACATGTTAAATTAACATGTGTATTAACACAGGCTTGGAGAAGCAAGCCTGCGGGACTCTGCAATACATTGAGCGGGGAGCCAGAAAATTCTGGCGGCGACCGCGGCCTCTGCGGCCAGGGAAATAATCCTCGGTAATTTTACATGTTAAATAACCATGTGTATTAACACAGGCTGGGAGAAGCAAGCATGCGGGACTCTGCAATATATTGAGCAGGGAGCCAGAAAATTCTGGCTGCGACCGAGGCCTCTGCGGCCGAGGAAATGGTCATTGGTAATTTTACATGTTAAATTAACATGTGTTTTAACACAGGCTGGGAGATGCAGGCATTCTGGACTTAGAAAAATTTCGAGCAGGGGCCCGAGAAATTCTCCCGGCGACCGAGGCCTCCGCGGCCGGGAGAACTCTCGAAAACCACCTCGTTCGTGGTTGTTTGCCGTGCGGGGCGAATCGGGAAATCTAGCAAATAGCTGAAGACATTCTCCCGGCGATGGAGGCCTCGGCGGCCGGGAAAAACGCCCGCGCTCGGGCGTTGCGCGCCCCCTTGGCAAGGCCCATTTTGGGTTATATAGGGGGTAGTGGTGTCCCGAGGGGAAAAAATTAACATGTTAAATACTGCTCCCAGGCAATTGTAAAATGTCTCGGCGACGGAAGGCACCACTACCCGGCATATTTACGCCCCTCGGACTCCGTGCGCCAGCCTGTAATAGCGAATCGGGACTTAGAAAAAAAATTCGAGCAGGGAGCCAGAACATTTTCCCGGCGATCGAGGCCTCCGCGGCCGAGGAATTTGTCATTGGTGATTTTGCATGTTAAATTAACATGTGTATTAACACAGGCTTGGAGAAGCAAGCCTGCGGGACTCTGCAATACATTGAGCGGGCAGCCAGAAAATTCTGGCGGCGACCGAGGCCTCCGCGGCCGGGGAAATAATCCTCTGTAATTTTACATGTTAAATTAACATGTGTATTAACACAGGCTTGGAGAAGCAAGCCTGCGGGACGCTGCAATACATTGAGCGGGGAGCCAGAAATTTCTGGCGGCGACCGAGGCCTCTGCGGCCGGGATAATAATCCTTGGTAATTTTACATGTTAAATTAACATGTGTATTAACACAGGCTGGGAGAACTAGGCATTCTAGACTTTGAAAAATTTCGAGCAGGGGCCGGAGAAATTCTCCCGGCGACCGAGGCCTCCGCGGCCGGGAGAACTCTCGGCGCTCGGGCTCCGCGTCTACCCATGGGGAGCGGGAAGCCAGAAAATTCTGGCGGCGACCGAGGCCTCCGCGGCCGAGGAAATGGTCCTTGGTGATTTTACATGTTAAATTAACATGTGTATTAACACAGGCTGGGAAAAGCAAGCCTGCGGGACTCTGCAATATATTGAGCGGGGAGCCAGAAAATTCTGGCGGCGACCGAGGCCTCCACGGCCGGGGAAATAATCCTCGGTAATTTAACATGTTAAATTAACATGTGTATTAACACAGGCTTGGAGAAGCATGCCTGCGGGACTCTGCAATACATTGAGCGGGGAGCCAGAAAATTCTGGCGGCGACCGAGGCCTCTGCGGCCGAGGAAATGGTCATTGGTAATTTTACATGTTAAATTAACATGTGTATTAACACAGGCTGGGAAAAGCAAGCCTGCGGGACTCTGCAATATATTGAGCGGGGAGCCAGAAAATTCTGGCGGCGACCGAGGCCTCCACGGCCGGGGAAATAATCCTCGGTAATTTAACATGTTAAATTAACATGTGTATTAACACAGGCTGGGAGAAGCAGGCATTCTGGACTTTGAAAAATTTCGAGCAGGGGCCGGAGAAATTCTCCCGGCGACCGAGGCCTCCGCGGCCGGGAGAACACTCGGCGCTCGGGCTCCGCGTGTACCCGCGGCAAGGCCCATGTTGGGTTATATAGGGGGTAGTGGTGTCCCGAGGGGGAAAAAATTAACATGTTAAATACAGCTTCCAGGCAATAGAAAAATGTCTCGGCGACGGAAGGCACCACTACCCGGCGAATTCCCGCCCCTCTGACTCCGTGCGCCAGCCTGTAATAGCGAATCGGGACTTAGAAAAAATTCGAGCAGGGAGCCAGACAATTCTGTCGGCGACCGAGGCCTCCGTGGCCGGGGAAATAATCCTCGGTAATTTTACATGTTAAATTAACATGTGTATTAACACAGGCTTGGAGAACCAAGCCTGCGGGACTCTGCAATACATTGAGCGGGGAGCCAGAAAATTCTGGCGGCGACCGAGGCCTCCGCGGCCGGGGAAATAATCCTCGGTAATTTTACATGTTAAATTAACATGTGTATTAACACAGGCTTGGAGAACCAAGCCTGCGGGACTCTGCAATACATTGAGAGGTGAGCCAGAAAATTCTGGCGGCGACCGAGGCCTCCGCGGCCGAGGAAATGGTCCTCGGTGATTTTACATGTTAAATTAACATGTGTATTAACACAGGCTGGGAGAAGCAAGCCTGCGGGACTCTGCAATATATTGAGCGGGGAGCCAGAAAATTCTGGCGGCGACCGAGGCCTCCACGGCCGGGGAAATAATCCTCGATAATTTAACATGTTAAATTAACATGTGTATTAACACAGGCTGGGAGAAGCAGGCATTCTGGACTTTGAAAAATTTCGAGCAGGGGCCGGAGAAATTCTCCCGGCGACCGAGGCCTCCGCGGCCGGGAGAACTTCGGCGCTCGGGCTCTGCGTGTACCCACCGCAAGGCCTATTTTGGGTTTTATAGGGGGTAGTGGTGTCTCTGGAGGGAAAAAATACACGGTAAATATTGCAGCCAGAGCCTATGGCAATCTGTTGGCGACCGAGGCCTCCACACCCCGGCAAATTTTCGGCTCTCGGACTGTGTGTATTCCACTGGAGACAGGCCTGCGGGACTCTGTAATATATTGAGCCGGGAGCCAGAAAATTCTGGCGGCGACCGAGGCCTCCGCGGCCGAGGAAAAGGTCATTGGTAAAATTACATGTTAAATTAACATGTGTATTAACACAGGCTGGGAGAAGCAGGCATTCTGGACTTAGAAAAATTTCGAGCAGGGGCCCGAGAAATTCTCCCGGCTACGAGGCCTCCGCGGCCGGGAGAACTCTCGGCGCTCGGGCTCCGCGTCTACACATGGGGAGCGGGCAGCCAGAAAATTCTGGCGGCGACCGAGGCCTCCGCGGCCGAGGAAATGGTCCTTGGTGATTTTACATGTTAAATTAACATGTGTATTAACACAGGCTGGGAGAAGCAAGCCTGCGGGTCGCTGCAATATATTGAGCGGGGAGCCAGAAATTTCTGGCGGCGACCGAGGCCTCCGCGGCCGGGGAAATAATCCTCGGTAATTTTACATGTTAAATTAACATGTGTATTAACACAGGCTTGGAGAAGCAAGCATGCGGGACTCTGCAATATATTGAGCAGGGAGCCAGAAAATTCTGGCTGCGACCGAGGCCTCTGCGGCCGAGGAAATGGTCATTGGTAATTTTACATGTTAAATTAACATGTGTTTTAACACAGGCTGGGAGATGCAGGCATTCTGGACTTAGAAAAATTTCGAGCAGGGGCCAGGGAAATTCTCCCTGCGACCGAGGCCTCCGCGGCCGGGAGAACTCTCGAAAACCACCTCGTTCGTGGTTGTTTGTCGTGCGGGGCGAATCGGGAAATCTAGCAAATAGCTGAAGACATTCTCCCGGCGATGGAGGTCTCGGCGGCCGGGAAAAACGCCCGCGCTCGGGCGTTGCGCGCCCCCTTGGCAAGGCCCATTTTGCGTTATATAGGGGGTAGTGGTGTCACGAGGGGAAAAAATTAACATGTTAAATACTGCTCCCAGGCAATTGTAAAATGTCTCGGCGACGGAAGGCACCACTACCCGGCATATTTACGCCCCTCGGACTCCGTGCGCCAGCCTGTAATAGCGAATCGGGACTTAGAAAAAAAATTCGAGCAGGGAGCCAGAACATTTTCCCGGCGATCGAGGCCTCCGCGGCCGAGGAATTTGTCATTGGTGATTTTGCATGTTAAATTAACATGTGTATTAACACAGGCTTGGAGAAGCAAGCCTGCGGGACTCTGCAATACATTGAGCGGGCAGCCAGAAAATTCTGGCGGCGACCGAGGCCTCCGCGGCCGGGGAAATAATCCTCTGTAATTTTACATGTTAAATTAACATGTGTATTAACACAGGCTTGGAGAAGCAAGCCTGCGGGACTCTGCAATACATTGAGCGGGGAGCCAGAAATTTCTGGCGGCGACCGAGGCCTCTGCGGCCGGGATAATAATCCTTGGTAATTTTACATGTTAAATTAACATGTGTATTAACACAGGCTGGGAGAACTAGGCATTCTGGACTTTGAAAAATTTCGAGCAGGGGCCGGAGAAATTCTCCCGGCGACCGAGGCCTCCGCGGCCGGGAGAACTCTCGGCGCTCGGGCTCCGCGTCTACCCATGGGGAGCGGGCAGCCAGAAAATTCTGGCGGCGACCGAGGCCTCCGCGGCCGAGGAAAAGGTCATTGGTAATATTACATGTTAAATTAACATGTGTATTAACACATGCTGGGAGAAGCAGGCATTCTGGACTTTGAAAAATTTCGAGCAGGGGCCGGAGAAATTCTCCCGGCGACCGAGGCCTCCGCGGCCGGGAGAACTCTCGGCGCTTGGGCAGCGCGTCTACCCATGGGGAGCGGGCAGCCAGAAAATTCTGGCGGTGACCGAGGCCTCCGCGGCCGAGGAAATGGTCCTTGGTGATTTTACATGTTAAATTAACATGTGTATTAACACAGGCTGGGAGAAGCAGGCATTCTGGACTTAGAAAAATTTCGAGCAGGGGCCGTTGAAATTCTCCCGGCGACCGAGGCCTCCGCGGCCGGGAGAACTCTCGGCGCTCGGGCTCCGCGTGTACACGCGTCAAGGCCCATTTTGGGTTATATAGGGTGTAGTGGTGTCTCTGGAGGGAAAAAATACACGGTAAATATTGCAGCCAGAGCCTATGGCAATCTGTTGGCGACCGAGGCCTCCACACCCCGGCAAATTTTCGGCTCTCGGACTGTGTGTATTCCACTGGAGACAGGCCTGCGGGACTGTGCAGTATATTGAGCGGGGAGCCAGGAAAATCTCCCGGCGACCGAGGCCTCCGCGGCCGAGGAAATGGTAATTGGTGGTTTTGCATGTAAAATTAACATGTGTATTAACACAAGCTGGGATGAGAGGAATTTGGCGGCGACCGAGGCCTCCTCACCCCGGCAAAATATCAGCTACCGGGCTCTGCATATTCCTACAGAAGCAGGCCTGCAGGACTCTGCAATATATTGAGCGGGAACCAGAAAATTCTGGCGGCGACCGAGGCCTCCGCGGCCGAGGAAAATTGTCATTGGTGGTTTGCATGTAAAATTAACATGTGTATTAACACAAGCTGTGACCAGAGGAATTTGGCGGCGACCGGGGCCTCCACACCCCGGCAAAATATCAGCTACCGGGCTCTGCTTATTCACATTCAAGCAGGCATTAGGGACTCTGAAAAGTTTCGGGCGGGGAGCCAGAAAATTCTCCCGGCCACAGAGCCCTCCCTCCCGAGAGTCTGTGTAAATGCCTGTTATACAGGCCCCATGAATTCCAGCCTTATAGGTTATTTTAAGTCTCCGTTCGTGGTTGTTCGTAAACAACTGCGATTCGGGATTTTGACCTATTTCCTATGATCATGTTCCCGGAAGTTAGCCAGCCTCTTTCAGTCAAAATCTCATATTTTGGGTACCTTTGTGAACCCATCGATAGGCCCATTTTGGGTATATTAGGGGGACATGCAATCGGGAAAAATTGGAATTATTTGCAATATGGAAAGAATATGTACATAAATGAAAAGGGAGTCCCCCCGAGTTTTCTCGCCCTATATATATTGCAAAAATATCCAATTAATTATTGTGGAACCTGTAGCACCTTTCTATGAAGCAGAATTAACATTACAGAACGGTTTGAATGCTACCACCTCAGTTTCTCTACAATGCATTGGATTTCAAAGAGGTGAATTACTGTGGATGGTACTGTTGTATGGCTAACAAATCGTCTGGGAAACAATGCAGAATTAAATTAAGAAGGTTGTATGTTTTCTGTTACATGGTGGAGGTGCCCTCTAGTACACAGTAAAATGTTTTGTGGACTGCAGCTCCTTGAGGAATTAATTCAGTATGGGTCTTGTAGTGGTCTGAAAGTGGATGATGAAAAAGAATGTATAATGGTATTCAGAGCACCTCGCGGTGAAGCGGACATGCTACCTCAAAATGCTTGATTGATTCATGCCCAGTTCCCCCAAGAAGCGGTACATTGAAAAAATTGATTTACTTTGTGGATGATACTAGCAAATACTATCCGCTGGGGGAAGTAAGCAGAAATTTGGTGGTCGTATGTTTGTTACATGGTAGAGGTGCTTTCTAGTACACAATGAAATGCTTGGTGTACCGCTGCTCCTTGAAGAATTAATTCCATATGGGTCTAGCCGTGGTCTTAACTGTGAACACGAAGAACTATCTAAAGTGGCCTATCTGTCTGAACTGCAATACACAAGCTGCGAGCCAATGCTATACCTTTCTCAGGTAACGAGCTCTTGTGCGGCGATTCGATTGGATGCGAAATGGTGGGGAACGCGTGTCCGGTCGTCTTAACCAAGTAATGGTTCCCCTCTGTTAACAATGAAATGTTTGATGGATCGCAGCTCCCTGAGAGACAAGTTTCAAAGGGGTTAGTCGCGGTCTTCAATCCTGGCCAAGGTGCAGTCACCATCTATAAGAGATACCTGCTTTACTGAAGGGTAGCAAGAGTTCCCTTGCCCGCATGTTGCTCCGTGGGGGTATATCAGTATAAAGGTAGAAGAAGCCATGATCGGAGCTTCGGTGGATGAGATTGGCGGAGAAGACATGTTCTTGTCTATCTGGTAGATCAGGGGGGTGGCAGCTGATCCGGAGAAAGCAAGCGGACTCCCGATGTTCCGTCGACTCCCAATGTACACTTGAAACATGCACATTTGGGTGGCGAGGGGGCGTTGTGGCCATCCGAAAACATGTCTTCATCTCTCTTATTGGTGGACCGCTGCTCCTTGAAGAATTAATTCCATATGGGTCTAGTCTTGGTGATAACTGTGAACACTAAGAACTATCTAAAGTGGCCTATCTGTCTGAACTGCAATACACTAGCTGCGAGCCAATGCTATACCTTTCTTAGGTAACGAGCTCTTGTGCGGCAATTCGATTGGATGCGAAATGGTGGGGAACGCGTGTCCTATCGTCTTAACCAAGTAATGGTTCCCCTCTGTTAACAATGAAATGTTTGATGGATCGCAGCTCCCTGAGAGACAAGTTTCAAAGGGGTTAGTCGCGGTCTTCAATCCTGGCCAAGGTGCAGTCACCATCTATAAGAGATACCTGCTTTACTGAAGGGTAGCAAGAGTTCCCTTGCCCGCATGTTGCTCCGTGGGGGTATATCAGTATAAAGGTAGAAGAAGCCATGATCGGAGCTTCGGTGGATGAGATTGGTGGAGAAGACATGTTCTTGTCTATCTGGTAGATCAGGGGGGTGGCAGCTGATCCGGAGAAAGCAAGCGGACTCCCGATGTTCCGTCGACTCCCAATGTACACTTAAAACATGCACATTTGGGTGGCGAGGGGGCGTTGTGGCCATCCGAAAACATGTCTTCATCTCTCTTATTGGTGGACCGCTGCTCCTTGAAGAATTAAATCCATATGGGTCTAGTCTTGGTGATAACTGTGAACACTAAGAACTATCTAAAGTGGCCTATCTGTCTGAACTGCAATACACTAGCTGCGAGCCAATGCTATACCTTTCTCAGGTAACGAGCTCTTGTGCGGCAATTCGATTGGATGCGAAATGGTG